>NC_088856.1:2275072-2425072 GCF_963853765.1 Magallana gigas
AGGTTTAACTTGATGATGACACTAAACCTGTATGTCACTACATGTGTGCAGAACTGTGTATAAATATATATATATATATATATATATATATATATATATATATATATATATATATATATATTTAATAGATAGATAGATAGATAGATAGATAGATAGATAGATAGATAGAGAGAGAGAGAGGGAGGAAGAGGGAGAACATTGAATAGAGTGAGAAACGGGGAAAGAGAAAAATAAAAATCAATGTTCTTTAGTTTAACTCAATCTTTAAACACTTTCAACCTGAATGTCACTAAATGTGTGCAAAACTGATATGAGAGAGAGAGAGAGAGAGAGAGAGAGAGAGAGAGAGAGAGAGAGAGAGAATTGAGTAAATACATGTAAATTATAATCAATATTTATTCTCACCGGAAAGAGCATCCTCATCTATGTCATCATCATCACTAAGTCTATCATTTCCAGCATGCAATCGACCTTTGCCTTGCTTTAACATTGTTCCTAAAAGTAAACATAAAAACATTTATAACATATTTACTGGAATGGACATATTCTCAAAAATCAGCTAAAAAATGAGGGATATAGTAACAGAGAGAAAGGTAGAGGTAGAGAAAGGAAGAGAGATTTCAAAAATATTTTTGATGATGTTTGATAAATAAAACAAAATTAATCTTTAACTATGCATCAACTGATATCATTAAGAGTGAGAGAACAGAGAGAAAGACAGAGAGAAAGAGAACAAAAATTTCAGTTCTCTTAAATTTAAATTAATAATGACACTTAACCTGAATGTCACTAAATGTGTGCAACAATGAGAGAGAGAGAGAGAGAGAGAGAGAGAGAGAGAGAGAGACAGAGACAGAGAGAGTAATGAAAAAAATTGGAGACATAATGAGAGAGAAAGATAAATCAATATTCATCATTTATACACTTTCAACCTGAATGTCACTACATGTATGTAACACCTATATAGATGAGAGAAAGAGAGAGAGAGATTAGATTTAAGATGGTGTTGAGTAAATACATGTTAATTAAAATCAATATTTATTCTCACCAGAAAAAGCATCCTCATCTATGTCATCATCATCACTAAGTGTATCATTTCCAGCATGCAATCGACCTTTGCTTTGCTTTAACATTGTTCCTAAAAGTAAATACAAACATTTATAACATATTTACAGACATTTTCTCAAAAACTCTGCTGGAAAATGAGGGATATAGCAACAGAGAGAAAGGTAGAGGTAGAGAAAGGAGGAGAGATTTCAAAAATATCTTTTATTAAGCTTGGAATATCTTTTGAGTGTAAGAGAGAGAGTGAGAGAGAGAGAGATAAAGAGAGAGGGAAATAATTAGAGGGAGAGGGAAAAAGAACAAAAAATTCAGTTCTCTTAGGTTTAACTTGATGATGACACTAAACCTGTATGTCACTACATGTGTGCAAAACGAGAGAGAGAGAGAGAGAGAGAGAGACAGACAGACAGACAGACAGACAGACAGACAGACAGACCAATGAATATAGTGAGAGACGGGGTAAGAGAAAAGTTCTTTAGTTTAACTCATTTTTTAAACACTTTCAACCTGAATGTCACTACATGTGTGCAAAACTGATATGATTGAGGAGAGAGAGGGAGAGAGCAAAGAAAGAGAGAGAGGGAGAGAGAGTTTATATTTGAGATGATGTTGCGTAAATACATGTAAATTATAATCAATATTTATCCTCACCAGAAAGAGCATCCTCATCTATGTCATCATCATCACTAAGTCTATCATTTCCAGCATGCAATCGACCTTTGCCCTGCTTTAACATTGTTCCTATAAGTAAATACAAACATTTATAACATATTTATAGACATTTTCTCAAAAATCTGCTGGAAAATGAGGGATATACATGTAGCATTAGAGAGAAAGGTAGAGGTAGAGAAAGGAGGAGAGATTTCAAAAATATCTTTTATTAAGCTTGGAATATCTTTTGAGTGTAAGAGAGAGAGTGAGGGAGAGAGAGATAAAGAGGGAGGGAAATAATTAGAGGGAGAGAGAAAAAGAACAAAAAATTCAGTTCTCTTAGGTTTAACTTGATGATGACACTAAACCTGTATGTCACTACATGTGTGCAGAACTGTATATATACATATAATAGATAGATAGATAAAAAGATAGATAGATACATGTAGATAGATAGATAGATAGATAGATAGATAGATAGATAGATAGATAGATAGATAGAGACGGAGGGAGAGGGGGAACATTGAATAGAGTGAGAAACGGGGAAAGAGAAAAATAAAAATCAATGTTCTTTAGTTTAACTCAATCTTTAAACACTTTCAACCTGAATGTCACTAAATGTGTGCAAAACTGATATGAGAGAGAGAGAGAGAGAGAGAGAGAGAGAGAGAGAGAGAGAAAGAGAGAGAGAGAGAGAGTTGAGTAAATACATGTAAATTATAATCAATATTTATCCTCACCAGAAAGAGCATCCTCATCTATGTCATCATCATCACTAAGTCTATCATTTCCAGCATGCAATCGACCTTTGCCTTGCTTTGGCATTGTTCCTAAAAGTAAACACAAACATTTATAACATATTTACTGGAATGGACATATTCTCAAAAATCAGCTACAAAATGAGGGATATAGCAACAGAGAGAAAGGCAGAGGTAGAGAAAGGAAGAGAAATTTCAAAAATATTTTTGATGATGTTTGATAAATAAAACAAAATTAACCTTTAACTATGCATCAACTGATATCATTAAGAGTGAGAGAACAGAGAGAAAGACAGATAGAAAGAGAACAAAAACTTCAGTTCTCTTAAATTTTATTTAACGATGACACTTAACCTGAATGTCACTACATGTTTTAAACACTGAGAGAGAGCGAGTAATGAAAAAAATGGAGACATAATGAGAGAGAAAGATAAATCAATATTCATTATTTATACACTTTCAACCTGAATGTCACTACATGTATGTAACACTTATATAGATGAGAGAGAGAGAGAGAGAGAGAGAGATTGAGATTTGAGATGGTGTTGTGTAAATACATGTAAATTATAATTAATTTTTTCCTCACCAGAAAGAGCATCCTCATCTATGTCATCATCATCACTAAGTCTATCATTTCCAGAATGCAATCGACCTTTGCCTTGCTTTAACATTGTTCCTAAATGTAAATACAAACATTTATAACATATTTACAGACATTTTCTAAAAAATCTGCTGGAAAATGAGGGATATAGCAACAGAGAGAAAGGTAGAGGTAGAGGTTTAACTCATTTTTTAAACACTTTCAACCTTAATGTCACTACATGTGTGCAAAACTGATATGATTGAGAGAGAGAGAGAGAGAGAGAGAGAGAGAGAGAGAGAGAGAGAGAGAGAGAGAGAGAGAGAGAGATAAATCAATACTACTGTGTAAGTTTAAATTGATGATGACACTTAACCTGAATGTCACTACATGTGTGCAACACTAAGAGAGAGAGAGAGAGAGAGAGAGAGCAAGAGAGAGAATTTAGATTTGAGATGGTGTTGAGTAAATACATGTAAATTATAATCAATATTTATTCTCACCAGAAAGAGCATCCTCATCTATGTCATCATCATCACTAAGTCTATCATTTCCAGCATGCAACTGACTTTGGCCTTGCTTTGGCATTGTTCCTGAAAGTAAACATTAAAAGTAAAACAAATATTTAAATGAAGATTTTCTTCTAAATCAGTAATGAAAATTACAGGTGTATTCGAAATCCAAATAACATGCAAATTAAATTTAAGGTATAAAAATAAAATGAAAAAAATCCACGAACTGAACTGTTTCAAAATGTTAAATAAATTTTGTAGCTTAAGATATCATTTGATCACAAATGAAATGTCATAACAAGAAATAATGTTCAATGAATGACTACATGTAAAAAGAAAACTAGCTTGCACAGTTGTAACTATTCAATCTGATATTACACCATACCTAAGGTTCAGAGAAAAATTAATCAGATCTGACATCAAAATTCTTTGTTACTCATTCCCCCCCCCCCCTTCCAAAAAATAAATAATAATAAAAATAATAATATAAATATATTTGAGTAAAACCTACAATTGAAGGAAAAAAATATATAAAAAATAATGACTTTAGTATAAATAAAGTGACCTTTGAATATTGAAATCATTTAAGAATAAATATAATTTGAAATGAAAAACAATGAAATTGTCTAAAATATGTTATAACTTACAAGAAAACAGTAATTGGGTCAATAAATAAGCATTTAAAAAACACATACCTGAGTGTACAATGTTTAATCAAAGAGTTTCAATTATGTAATTTACCGGTAATCTGAACAAAGTTCATCATACTACTTTACGTATGCATCTTAAATCTAAGAGATATAAAGCAACATTGACTGTATCACTCAAGTTTGCAAGTAACTTTCTGAATTCCAAATGAAAATGATCTACTTGACCATCCTTCTGATTTACCATGCTATAAAGATACAATGCCATGTTAATTTCAAATAAGGAGTTATGGTTCAGCATGTTCAATGTGTTTTCAATGAAAATAACAAAGAAATCTTTAAAGCCAGCCCTGTGATTGTCATTGTACACATTTTTTAATGCTTTATAAGAAAAAATAACTATTTTTCTGATCACATTTTTAACAGTGTCAAATGCATTATGTAGCAATTAGAATATTTTGATATCAGTACAGGACACCTATTGCACTCAATACATACTGGGGGTAATACACAGTAAACAAAGCATACTGTTCCATACCTTTTTCTCTGAAAACCTTGGCTTTTTGAGATCAAAGGGGTCATCATCATCATCATCTTTTAAAAAAATATACAGTTATTGAAAATTAAAATTATTGTTCGAATTCGAACATAAACCTAACAGAACATGTTGATATTATTTACTGAATGCTAACAGTATCCATTCAAAATTATTTCATCCATTTTGACAATAAGTTGTTCTGTTCTTGGTACTTATAATATATTTTGTCCTATATGTAGTGCGGATTCTTCAATGTAACACATCTACATGTTACATATTTATTCACACAAGATTTGTTTCACATCTCACATGGAACTCATATCCTTTCTTTTCAGAACCTGGCAGTCACAGTGAATTTCATCAGACACCTTTGTATCTTGATACCTTTAATTTTGTATACCAACACATGTATTTACATTTTCAACTGTCTTTGTCTATAATAACATTACTAATTAATTTTGAAGCCTATAGCCCAATAACTTCATTACAGACGAGTGATACAAAATGGGTGTGCCATATAGCCTAATCAAAAATAGTATTGGCTGTGCCGCGAAGTAATACACAGCATGTGCTACATGAAAAAACAGTGGTTTTGATATGTTGTTTTAAAGTGTACAAATTGGGAATATTAATTATACATATAAGTATTAAGGAATCGTTCTATGAATATTATGAGGTGATAATTTCGGTCAGAGTGTGGTCAAATTTATCACAAAGCCCTTTGGGCTTTATTGGATTTGACCATCCCCAACCAAAATTATCACCTTATAATACTCAAAGAATGATTCCTTACTCCTAAAATAAAAACAGATTCAACCTTTTCACACATTGATAAAATATCAGTCATAATTATAAACTGCCTCACCTGTAACTTCAGTTGTCTTCATCTCCATCTTAGTTTTCTAGAAACATATTTCAAAAATTACATTAAATGCAAAACAATATCTTTAAAATAAAATAGCAGCATGCCATTGAAATTGATCATTTAACTTTTTAAGTGCTCTAGAAGTGTTTTACATGTACAGTACATGTACCATCAGAATCTCCAAATCTAATATATCATAATGTAGTATGCCTATTATTTATAGTTAAAGTTTTCAGTAATACACACTCAACTTATACAAATGCTTCTCATTTGTGAAAATATTTTAATAAAATTCATTTTCAAACATTAAAGCACATATTGTTTAATTAAGTGATCTTTTCAAAGAATTACATGAAAGTGTTGCCTCCAAGGAACATTCTCATCACCATAATCATAACGTATTTCTTCTCCAATATGTATATCTTGTAGAGCAAACAAACACAGCCTTGGATAATTATTGAAAACTTTCAATTTCATTGTTGCATTTGCCTTCTTGTCATCATTGACATAACGGCACATTCTTTCTGGTACATCTGTAGCATCAACACTACAAAATTGAAACAATTCTAAAATAATATGCCCCAGCATACATGTAAAATTCTATGAAACTCCTTAGTTAATCTTACATTTATTTACTAGTAAAACTCCCAAAACTATCTAGTTTTCCGAGTGGAAATGGATCAAAAGACTGCCCCCCCCCCCACTCTCTCTCTCTCTCTCTCTCTCTCTCTCTCTCTCTCTCTCGTGAAAGAGTAATGTTGTACGTCAACAAACTAGTTACAAGCAAGATGAATATTATATTACATATTATTTAGAGACCTGAAAAAAAATCTAAGTTGATGTTAAATACAGGATATATTACAAAAAATGCTATTATTAAAACCAAAACTAATTAAAGCAGATATCATTACATATCACTGAAAATATTTAAAAATGTAATCTAAAATATCATTTATTAAATTATTTACTGTAATAATTCTGATTATGTGAGAAAGAATAGGAGAAAAAGAGAAGAAAGTATACCGATATCAAAACAAAAACTCACACATGTTTCCCATTCCATTTGAAATGAAACATGTAACTGTGTTTTTTCTTCCTGCGTTTTCTCTCTCGAATTTCTGCCTCTTTTTCACTTATTCGATTGCCAACATACTCTAAAAGAAAGGCCCCCTTTTGGAAAAATGCTGTTGTAAATACACCGAATCCTGTAAAATTAAAGTCAAATTAATAATTGGAATAATTAGCATACAAAGTACATTTGTCATTTGTACACAGAATAATTATTAATAGAAATATAATATTACTTTAAACATGTTCAGAAATACATGATGACATTTATGTATGTACAATTATAAGACAGGGCTCGACACAAATTCTCTGTACTTTATTCTAGCTGACAAGTGTTGGTTCAGTTTTACTAGTCTGCAGGCAATTTTATAATTTTGCCAAAAATAAATGTCAAGACGGTATCAGATATAATAAGAACAATCACTAAAATATCTGATCTGCACAAATTCATGGATAAAATAGGCAATGCCTGCTGTCCGATCCTTTTCTTTTTGAAATAAAATCTTGTTTAAAACTTAAAAATAAATAAATATAAATATTTAAGTCAAATTAATTCACAATTTTAAAATGGTTGTGATTTATGAAAATACATGATAACCGGTCTTGATATTTTGTTCAAGATTCCTATAAATTTTGTCAAGTTTGATCAAAGTCTATCATATTTCTAAAGCTTCCATATCTCTATTGCAGCAATGTGTTAAATCAAATGAAGATCACTTATTGGTTATTAAAATTTTTAATCATTAAATCAGATGATGTAAATAAGGTTTGAATTGACTGGCCATTATGCTAAATAGCTAAAATGCCCTCAGGGTTTTCCAGTAAAATGTAGATACCGGTAATTGTAAATTATACCAAGTTTTTAAGCAGAACATTTTATCATTCCAATAGAACTGACAAGACACAGCCAGGTTTTATTAGTCCTACTTAAAAACTACTTTCGTCTTCGACCAATAAGGCAATGGGTTATAAAGTTAATGTCGAACCCTGTAAGTATAAAGGTAACAATTAATACCTATAGTGTTATTAATGAATCGTTTTTCAAATCCATCCTTGTCTAAACCTGCTTGACACCAAAATTTAGCATCCTCATCTGGCCTTATTCTCTTCGCCTTTTTAAAAAAATCATAAATACAGTATAATTATATGTACATATTGGATGTATCATATCAGTATTATATATGTAAATGGATGCTCTTTATAAAATCTTTATCTGTAATTCAAATGGTCTTGTTTAAGAACTTGTTGTATTTCAACATGATATGTCAAGTCATACTGTATTGAAAACTCATTTTGTTCAATACTTGTAATCTACCTTCATTGGGTTTACTGCTTCTTTATTCAAGCTTATCTGCACCTGAAATACATTTTTACAGTACATGTACACGTACAAAAAAAAGAAAAATGGAAAAACTGTACTTACACAATACAGTAATTGACACATCCATAGATCACATGGGGGAAATTCATTTTAAATCCCTTGTTTGGTTTTAATTTTCCGGGTTGACCGACAGGTTTTAAAATTAGTCTTACCGGATGTTATGATTAAGCCATTGATTTAGTGATAACCTTACGCACGTGCTTTAACAAGTACCTTTTCTTTTCAGTAAAATATACAGAACTGGATGTTTTTAAAACTAAATACAAACAACTATTGAAAAAATTAAATTCATAATTATTATTTATTTTATGCATCATATTAAGACCGGATTGCTCAGAACTACTGTACTGCGAGGCGATCGACATGTCATAAATGTGATAACTGAGTATCACGCATTGTTCCCACCGTAAGGGTCCTTCACCAGCTGTAAGAACTTGTTTAGCAATAATCATTATAATGACAACGATGCTGATATGCATAATTTTTACAGTTTTATAATTCAAAAATTTGACCATGGCTCAATATTATTGTTTCTTCTCAATCAATTTTTCATTTTCATTGCGTCTCCAAATTATCGTAAAACGGTTCGTGTTAATTATAGACTACATGTAAGTATCGGTATGGTCAATCACCAAACAAATATCACCTTGCAGGACAAGTGTCGCCTGAATAAACAAACCGTGACACGGGTCCCGCTTCTAACGCCTTGAGCCATTTAAATGACCAAGTAGGTGTAAATTAGGTATGGCACTTGGAGATACAAGGCGACTTCGAGGTATCGAGAGTAAAAAAATATAGATTATGAATAACGGCCTTTACGGGACTGCAGTTTGACTTCGAGGGAACAAGGGTTTCGAGAAATCAAGAGTTCGAGAATCAAGAGTAAATTTGCTTAGTTATATAGGGGAAAAAATTGGGACCCTGGACTCACTTCGAGCAATCAAGAACTTCGAGCGATCAAAGTTCGAGCCATCGAGAATTACCTGTATGTCAATCGAGGGCTTCCAACTAGTATTTCAAGAGCGGCGGTTACGACTTACTTTTGTTCTTTCTACTTTGATGTGCGTTCACAGTTTGAGATGGCAAGATACAGATACAGACACACGTATAAGTATTCATCGTACAACATCATGATCATGAACATGTGCATATGTAATGATCGACTCTAATCCGGGCCCCGACACATTTTCGAAATATTTTTTAAAAAGTTACTTCCATTGTTCATGATTATGGTAATTTTAACGACACTACAACTTACAGGTTTCGTCATGATAAAGCAAAACATCCAATATACATGTCACTATGTGCTCACAGTGCTGCTCATGTATAAATACGGTCTACTTTCACTTTCACAGGAAGTGAATATTACCCTAAGATCAGCTTTGAAATACCGAATGTGACTGGTCCTTCTTCTTCTTCTTCTTCCCCGTATAGTTCAGACCGCCATCTGGTGTAATATCGAACAATATATGGTCCGATGTATTTGATGCGCGGGTATAAAGCTGGAGGGTCGTTCAGAGGGAGGGGGGGGGGGGGGGGGCACCCCCAATGAAAATTCAAACAAATTAATTTCACATTGTAAACTTATCATCAAAATGCATCAAGTTGAAAAAATATCTGGATCCGCGCATGGTAAGATCATAATTATACATGCATATGAAATAAATATGACCAAGTAAATTCATCTTAAACCATGCAGCTATTAGGAAATGGGACAGTTTATTAATGTAGACTCATATGTTAACTTTTAGACATAAGAATATTTTTATTTTGGTCAGTTGTGAAGTTAAGTGTAATGCATGTAAGACTTTGTATACCTGTTGACTTGTAGTAAAAATTGACCTGCTGGATTTATAGTAAAGGGGTAAATGTATTAATAATCAAGATTATATATGTATTGTTACTGTAACAACTAGACAATGTAACAGAAAGTAAACCTTAAACAAACCCAAGGTTGAATTTAGCTTTTTCCCCTTCAGATCTATTACTAGGACCCAAAGCAAATTACCCAGAACAAACCTTGAGGGACTCCTGGATGGACCAAGATAAAAAACTCAAAAGCCCTTCCCAATTAAAAAGGCTGTTATATTCTTAATTTTCACTACCAACACTTAAAAGTTTTTAAAATTCAACCAGGATTACAATTTAAAACCATGCGTGCAATTTTTTTTCATAACATTGATATGAGTGTCACTGGTTTGTTTGTAAATATGTACATGTATATTGTATACAGTGGTATATATTGGTAAACAACATGTATAAATACTGTATATATATAACCTCTGGTGAATGTTTTACACTATACATTTTGATGCTCCTGCTACATCTTTTCATTATACTGCATTGAGCCATTGCAGTTAAGATGTGACAAAGTAAACAAATATGGTTGATCTGTACAGAATGTATGGGTTACCCTGTAGTTATATTAAAATTATTTAAAAAATAAATATTAACATGGATTAATAAGGACCACAGTTTTACAAAGTAAGGTGACAATAGTACTAATTTTTTGGTGGCTGGACATAAAGAAATGTGTTCATGTCAATTCTCAAAATTTAAACTATAATTATACATAATAAAAATGGTGAGAATATAAATGTAGATTTTAAACTAAAATAGATTATAATACTAGTTTTTTATTTAGTAAATTACATGTTACCAAATGTAGTTTGCTAAAAATATATTTATGATTTTTTCTATGGAATAAATTAAATAAATCTTTTTTTTTACTACAGACATGTGTTGTTTATAATATTAAAATGAGTGTCACTTGTTTGATATTTCCCTTTAAAACTAAAAGAAGTGAAGTTTGTGTTGTGTGCAATAAATTTCAAGTATATTACAGTATTCATCATACATTTCACAAAAGTTATACAGTAATGCAGCTAAATTTGCAATGGGATAAATGATTGCTTGCAAAATAATTCATGATTATTTGAAATGTGATGCATTAATTATTCAAGTTGTAGCACTGAGGTGAATCACAAGGTACAGAATGTTGATTTGACTGGAATAATCTGCCAAATTTTTTTTTTTTGGTGATTTGGTTGTTGTTTACTTGAAATATCAAACAAGCAAATTTTATTCTTGATATATCAATCCTACAACTCACAATTTGATAATGGCTGGATGATGGATGCATTCAGAACAAGATAGAGTTCCTGGGGAAAAATTGTTAGAGGAACAGTTGAAGCATTTCATGGATAGATCGATAGAGAGAGAGAGAGAGATGCATGTATGATGACCATAACTTTCCTTTCTTAAGAAATATTCTCTTCCAAAGTCTCAATATGGAAACTGCCAATGACACTGGTCTTTATGCAAATTCATAACAAAACTGAGAACAAAAATGCATTGTAATACCAGTGACCAGCCACATACATGTACTGCCTATTATGCATTGGGATGTTGGTTGATGATTTTTGCCATAGTTCATGTGCAATTCCTTTTACCTTTGATCTTAGATACACATCTGAACTACAATTAAAAAATTCTTATGACTTTTACTTATGCGCAGAACTGAGTGGAATATATTTATATATGAAGGTAATATACTGCGATTATAACAATCAATCAGTTTGGTCATTTTTTGTACCAATTTTAATTCGCACAGCCCACTACAACAGTTCTATATTTCTATATGATTATATATAATTATTGATCATTCTTATTGATAATGCTCATTAGAACAATGAAAATTTGCTTATATATGTTTCATGAAATTGATAGCATATTTCTTTTGAACATTTGTTAAGCTGTATGGTAAAGAATAAAATACAAATTGATTAAAAAGCATTTCATGAAATAATGGTGCTGGTGCATGCATATTGTTTCAGAATATTTGTAATTATAAATCTGCATACATATAATAAATTTGTCAATAAAATATGCTTAAAGCTAAACTCAAAATGTCTTTTATTCACAAATTTACCCATTCAATTTGTATCCCAATCTTCATAAGGTAAATTTAGTATAGGTTTGAAATGCGCTCACATATTTACAAGTGATGAGAGGAGTAAATGGCATCACTAAGTTTTACTGTGTCTAATATTAATTTTATCTTGAAGGGTTGGCTATTGTGTAAATTTCTTTCATGATTGTATTGCATAGGCATGGATAACTTATCATTCAACAAGGATCTCTTGAATAAAAAGAATTTTTACTATGGTAAATGGATATGCACATTTCTTTTGTTTACTGTCATATAATGTGTATGTGCAGATCCATGAAGGGGCATAGGGAGTTCTATTAAATGGTAAATTTACAATGTCAACATTATTAATTTGAAATTTCCAGAGGCTCTTGAACCAAACAAGAATTTTTGTCAACCTATTTTTCTTTCCAATTTTTTTTAACCGTGGTTGATAAAATTGCGGTTATGATAAAAATATAATTCAGAACAATTCACAAATAATTGAAAACACTTACTGCACGCTTTCCCCGTGAATAGGACATGGTTTATCTGCATCTATATTCTACCAAGCCTCAAACTAATAAAAAACCCACTGAAATATATTTTATATATCAATGATTTTGTCTGTTTTAAAAATACAATTAACTTGTGTCCTTGTCTAAGACGTATCACTGGTTTTTCTTGAAATATATTTGCAAAATATTGATACTACTAAGTTATAACACTCCTTACAATAATTGCTAATCTTGGATTTTATATATAAAAAAGCAAACGTTCTTAAACAAAAACTATCCCCTCAATGAATTAGTCTTTCAATTAATGTAATCGTTGATTCTCTCATCAGTTCTAATCGTTATGACTAATCTTTTCTTAGTCTTCTTTTAGATCTCTCTTTAAAAAAGTAATTATTTCCTTACTATCGTAAAAAATAAACTTACTGAGTGCAGTTCAGTTGACGCCATCTTTAAGCAACAGGAAGTTCTAATCGCGCATGCGCGCTTTTTAACCCAAATAGAGTAAAGTGTGTGAACTACTCTTCTGGATTGCACGAGGTGTGTTAAAAAATTCACTTACACACCGGAAACCCAAACATAGTACGATTTTTATTTTCTGAATCAAGGACGATGAGAATTAACGTTTCCGAATGAACTTACTTCCCACTACGCGAGTGCATGTAGTGGGAAGAAAAAATGTAGTGGGATAAAACGTGTGTGTTCATACTCATGTAGTGGCTTTCATGTGATTACAAACACACACACACACACACACACACACACACACACACACACACACACACACACACACAATTAATTACAGCATATATAAGGTCACTTGAATTTTGTAAATATTCAAAGCCACTTTTCTCTTTCATACGTATTAAACATGTGAACTGGTTAAATTGAGAACAATTGTTTCTCTAATCAAAATAAAATCGAGGCGGATTTGCTCAATTGTGTTTTTCTTCAATATATTTACGAAGTGATCCATTGTCTAAATAATCTTTTATTTGCAAATCTTAATTTATTTTAGCTTTACTCTAACCTTTTGATTGTAAATGCTGGTTAAATTGTCATTTCAATATCTGGATTGAGTATACGATTGTAATTTTCTCTTGAAATTTAAAATTTGTGATTTATTTTAATATTATCAGAAAAATCTTGCAAAATTTACACTTTACATATTTGTAATCAAAACTCTAGTTTTTTCTCGAACAGAATTATCATCTCATCTCATAATATTCAAAGAATGATTCCTTATTACTTATATTTATATAATTTTAAGCAATCGTACGATTAAATATATAAATATAAATAAGCAAACCCTGCTGGCACATCAATTTGGGGTAATTTGAAGTTATGGGTTATATAGTACAAATCGATACGTAGTGTTATCACAGGCAAAGACACTGGGAAATGTAAATATAGTTAAATTAAATCTTTTTGATTACAGTATGTCCTTCAAATCATTACGGACCAAGCTGTGCAAAATGTCCACAGAAGTGTCGGTCTTGTGATTTTATCACTGGGGTGTGTATCCAATGCCAAGAGACGTACTATGGAGAGTTTTGCCATCTTAACTGTCCAGTTAACTGTCTCAATTTGATATGCGACCAACAGACAGGATCCTGTGATGGCTGCAAAGAAAGATTTGAAGGAAAAAGTTGTGAACTTGAAATGGCTTCATTGAAAATATCTACAGGTTTCTCGATATTTTTTATATATATGATCAATTTTCATTGTTTGTGTCGTTGATCATTTTTTGATTTATATATATTCAATTGTTGTTGCAGGAAATACTCGAGTTTTATTCGATGAAACCTGTGACAAATCAACTTTAATAGACAAAGAAAGTAGTTTCGCTCACAAAAAATAATTGAGAATATTCATGTTATAATAAAAACTATATAAGGAATTAAATAACAAACGTTAATTTAATTGATAATTAGAGATACTTGTTTGGGGAAATCTACTGTAATTTTTTTTTTATTAAACTACAAGAATATACCATACATTTTTACACAAAACAACAACAAAGTATACTAAGAGTTCCGTTTGACAGATAATAGAATTTGCCTAAGTATGTCGACCTCTATTCTACTTTTTATACCTTGTGATGAAAGGGTCAAAATATATCATTGTTGTGGAAATTTGAAAACTGAATTTGACTACAAGATAAAACACCAGCGCATTTTTAAATGACATATGCTATAATCATTTCTCAAGAAAGGAATTAAAAAACCCAGACGCTAGATGATTTTTGAAAAGCGAAAGTTTCTGGTCAATAAAAAAACTGCCTTTATTTTGTCTTTCTGTTCGCTGCTCCAGTGAGTTTCTTTAACAAGAAACTATATGTTTAAAAAATGAAAATTATTAACTAAAATCTTTCGTTTTAGATACGGAAAATACTCGTTCCTCTGACAAATCAACCTTTGTGTCCCCCATAATGGAGAAAAAAAGTAATGACGTTTGTATAGAATACATTTTTCATACAGATTATGCATGCATTTATAAATACGTTTAAAGACGATTTCTATGCCTATATTTCATTTATCTGAAATAGTTACGTAAACATGGAATTACAGACATATAAAGTGAAGTTAAATTAACTGCAATCAAATCTTGTTTAGTTTGATCTATCATCGTAAAACAATATTGGCAACAGCAGAAATATATAGAGCAGGATCAAAAAGGTCGTTTTAGATTAATGTAAAAGATGCCATATCAAAAGTCAATAACAAAAACAATTAATGAATAGCCAAATTTCAAACAACACAAATTTCCTTTTGCTTATGCGTTTTAGTTTTAACAATAACAGACAAACAGACAGTCACATTGAATATAATTAGTATCATTTTACAAATGCTTATTTTCAAGCAGTGTCTATTCAAGGAAGCACTGATCGAATAAAATTATCCGATAATGCTAAATTACAGTCAAAAATTAAATCCTTACGCTATGCTTCCGGATGAATAACATAATAACAATGCGTTATGTCTAGTTTATGTTTTTAGCTCACCTGAGCTGAAAGCTCAAGTGAGCTATTCTGATCACATTTTGTCTGTCGTCTGCCTGTCTGTCTGTCTGTCTGTCTGTAGACCTTTCACATTTTGAACATCTTCTCAAGAACCACTTGGCCAATTTCAACTAAACTTCGCTCAAAGCATACTTTGACTTAGGGGATTCAAAGTTGTGAAAATTAAGGTCACGCTTTTTTGCCAAGGGAAATAAATAAGAATTATTGACAATTTTCGAGGAATTTTACATAGAAATGTAAAGAAATGTATAGAATAAATCTTAAAAAATATTTTTCTCAGAAAAGTATTAGCCAGAAAAGCTGAACCTTATGTGGGAACATCCTCAGGTAGTGTGGATTCAAAGTTGTAAAAAATCAAGACCCCCGGTGTTAGAGTGGGGCGATAATAGGGGTCAAATTTTACATCGGAATATATATAGAGTAAATCATTGAAAATCTTCTTCCTAGAAAGCAATTAGCCAGGAAAGCTGAAACTAACGTGGAAACATTGTCAGCTGGTAGTAAAAATTCAAAATTGTGAAAATCATGACCTACGGGTTAAGGGTGGGGTAAAAATTTGGGGGGGGGGGGGGGTGTCAAATTTTAACACAGAAATATATAAAGGAAATCTTTAAAAATTTTCTTCTCAGAAACCATTCAGCAAGGAAACCTGAAACTTATGCTGAAGCAACTTCAGGTATTGCAGATTCAAATCTGTGAAAGCATGACCCCATGGGGTTGAGTGGGACAACAGTGGGGGGGGGGGGTAGTCGAATATTTTCATAGGAATATAGAAATTAAATCTTTAAAGATCTTCTTCTCAGAAGGCAGTCAACCAGAAAAACTGAAACTGACGTGGAGGCATCGTAAGGTGGTGTACATGTTTTGTTTTAAGTTGTAAAAATTATGACCCCCACGGATAAGATGGGGCCACAATGGGGGGGGGGGGGGCTCACATTTTAACATAGGATTAAATAGAGAAATTCTTTAAAAAAAAATTCTTTAAAAAAATTCATCCAGGATAGCTGAAACTTATGTAGAAGCATCCCCAGGTAGTGTTGAATTAAGGATGTGAAGATTTTGACTCCCGAGGGTTGGTTGGAGCCACAGTGGGAAGGGGGGGTTGTTGTTGAATTTTACATAGGAATATATAGAGTAAATCTTTAAAAATCTTCTCATTAAACCATTAGGCCAGGAAAGCTGAAACTTGTGTGGAAGCATTCTCTGGTAGTATAGAATCAAAACTGTGAAAATCATTAACGCCGGGGGTAGGATGAAGCCACAATGGAGGGTTGAATGAAGGGATGGAGTAATGGAAAAAAGTATTTGTAATTGAGTTTAATTAATTACATTTTAAAAGTATTTGAGTTGGGCCACAATGTGGAGTCGTGAATGTAGAGAAAACGTTCAGAGTTTGATGTTGTTTTATATCCTGTATATAAACAAAAGGGTCTTTTTGAGAACTGCAATACTAAATGTGATAAAAATATAAAATCATCCTGTTCGAAAAGGGACGTGATTACATTATCCAGGAGGAAACAGGATCTACATGTATTATACCAAATTGTCCAGATTTTCTGTATAATGAGTCCTTGAAGCTAACTTTATTCTTAATTGTTTATTGTTGCCTATTGTTGCTCAGGTGAGCGATGTGACCGGTTGGCCTCTTGTTTGTTGTGTTGCGTTTTTAAAAAAAAAGTTGATGATTTTCGTCAGGACAAGTAGTCGATTCAACACCATTTTCGTTGTTATACGATATAAACGTAAGTAAGATATAAAAGTCATCATTTGCTAAAACAAATTCAATACATACTCCTTTGTATTAAACATTTTTAATGAAAAACAACTGAAGATGGCAACAACGTTGACCAGATCATTCTATGGAGTATGTTGGTAATCCTCTTGATACTTGTTACTGTTGTGATTATTCTTTTCGATCAGAGGTAAGTCAGAACGTTAAGTATACGTCCTATTAACCAAAATAGACCATCAATAAAAACGTCGTATACAACTTTTATTTTTTATATTATAATATTCTAACAAGAATCTTTTAGCAAGAAAAAAGGAAATCCAATCATAGAAAACGTTGAGGACAATGACTTTAATATAGAACTCCACAGAGAGATCTCCACACACGAGTCAGACCTTGTGGAGATTGTGGAGGACAATCCTGATGACGTAGAGGAGGAAGTCATCACTGTGGAATACATGAACTTGACGTCAAAAAGAAGGTGCCTAAAAATATATTCATCGAAGACTTGCCAAGCAGAAAAAATGATGGTTTTCTGGTTGTAAAATTCGTTGTATAAATCATTATATTTTTTGTGGTTTACACTTAACCTGTCGCTGCAGTGAAATCGGTGTTGTGACATTTTAAATTAATCTTCATTTGATCTTTCAAACGGATTACTAGAATCATATTTGAACGCGTTAAAGACTTACAACAAATACAGAAAC
The DNA here is from genome assembly GCF_963853765.1 of Magallana gigas. NCBI lineage: Eukaryota > Metazoa > Mollusca > Bivalvia > Ostreida > Ostreidae > Magallana > Magallana gigas. The sequence continues at coordinate 2,293,021 of NC_088856.1, forward strand.
AGATACAAAGGATAAAATAAAGCACGTAACCGTCGGATGTATTTTAATGTTTTGCTTTTAAGTATTTATGTTTGGCAATAAGGCTGACGTTTCTGTTACTTTGTCTCGCCGTCTATCGGACGGATCAGTCTGAATGATCTCCTTAGTCAGCCAGTAATGAACCTTAAAGTAATTTATACCAATAATTGTTTGTGCACAGTAACTTTTTATATTTGCAAATACGGCTGACAACTCAAAGGAGGCAGTGAGGAAAGTGACCCAATTCCACTTTACGACCTGACCCGACAGCCCCGCCCCAGAAGATATGAGGGCATTGATCAGCTTCTGGAAGCTCGTAAGAAGTGACCTTACATCTTCAGATGGACCAGTAGTTGTTAACTGCAGGAACATCTGCACCTTGTTAAACATCCTTATATATGTTTCCCGTTTTTAACAACCTGTCCCTATTCAAGTTAAACGTTACGAAAGAAATGTAGCAGGATTGGCCAGTTTTCCAAAAAGCATCTATCTCACCTTTGTTTGTTTATACGTTGCTTTGTTTCAAGAAATTGTTTGCTTGTTTAAGTACACAAGCTGGACGGATACATGTAAGCGGAATCAAATTGTAGAATGCATTTTAATTTGATGACATGTAAAGAATTTTTTTTGTAGAATTAAGATATGTTCATCAACATTTTAAGAACACAAATGAAATGGTGCATAACAATTTTTAGTTGATTTGTTTTGGTTTAAGTTTGCTTATCTTGCAAAAACAATTTCAGGTAAGTAATGTTTATATATATGTCTGTTTGTCATTTTGTATTTTGTCTTTCAATTTGCAGTATGTTTATTTCTTTACCTGTATGTCTAGATTTGAATATTTTGATTAACTGTAATTGGTTTGATTTTTATACGTATTAGCCTTTATCATACAAGAGTTCTACCAGACCACCACAAATGGCTCGTATGTTGCATCCCTCGGGTGTGACGGTGACATGGACATTTTCTCTCTAACAGATGATACAGTGGACCAGTCTTGTTCTATTACATTGATAAACACGATCAGAATCATCTGTATTTTTGTCAGTCTTGGAACTGGCGGTGAATGATATGTTATAATTACACTCATTTGATTTAATATTCCTGTTTTAATCGTTTCCGATATTGAGATTTAAAACAAAATGATAACAAAATATATATAAAGTTTTTTTTTGCGTGCATACCTTACATGCAGCGTTAATATTCAATGCTTAAGATCTGTATTTTACATTATATTCTTAAGCTTATAGCGCTGCATTAATGTTATTTTAAATATGATTTAAAATTATGTTATTAGATGTGCAGTTTGGTTTTGCAGGTACATATACAATCGACATTTGTTCTTTCGGAAATTCATTTATAAGATGTGCTGATATTTCTCGAGACAATGGAAAGGATGCAGAAAGACTGGAAAAAATAATAACATGCAGTGATCGAGGATATAGCTTTGGGAGGAAAGTTATAATCAGCAGTTTTGATGAAAAACATTTGAAAATATACGAGCTGAATATCATAGGTATGACTGAATTAATGTTGTATATTATTTTATGTTTATTGCTCACGTTGTATGGAACACACTTCAATCATCAATATTATTTAACCTGAATATTGTAGCATTCATTGTTTACAATTGCAGTTGGCTCATAATTAAAACACTAAAAACAAAACAATATGGAAAAATATAGATTTATACTCAATATCATTTGAATTAGTATTAGCTTCCATACTTTCTTTAGGAACTTCACAAATAAACAAGAGCATGATCCTGGATTTCTCAGACATTATGGATACTTCATCCAAAGTCTTAGACAACAACTTGGATACGTTTTATCATTCAGATGAAAGAATTAACGCGTCGTGGTTCTTGATACTTGATTCAGTTTATGAGGTGAAATGGATTCCAATTTCAATAAGGGGAGGTAACAACTGTATGACTGTAAATATCACTGAAGAATGCCTACTGGTATTTACTTAAAGATGTATCCCTCTCAATAACTGTTATTGATAAGTTTGCTCTCGCTAAAAATTATAGTTCAGAAATGATTTGTTTTTATCTAGACAAAAATTGAAATGGGGGGGGGGGGGGTTATGGTAATACAAAATCAACAAGGTGTTCTTCCATGGAGATTCAACAGATTCAAAATTCGAGATTCAATACTATATTAACTATTCAAATTAAGGATCTGAAACCTGTATTATAGAGACATCAAACTGTTCTAAATAAAGATTATCCGCACGTGCACTTATGTACAAATTAATGATGTTCTCTTTAACTAGGAAATAATTATTTGTATTTATTTAACACATTTTATAAGTGGACTGGTAATAATGCAGTGTGTTTCGCGCAACTGCATGTGTACATTCCCACCTGATGCCTTTGAACCCAAGGATATTTTACCAGCAATAATTTTAACCCAGGGCTTATTCAACACTGTTGTGTAAAAATGCGGTAACGAGAGAAGGGGGGTCCTAGGCCTATTTTCAATACTTTTACTATGCGAATTCAATAAGCTACAATTTTCCCGAGGAGGAGGGAGGGTGTCCAGAATTGCTATTATAGCTTTGAACCCTTTCTGATCTCAACAATTTTTCAAAAGGTTACAGTCTAAACATCATGTGACCCACACAGCCTATCCTAGAGATGATGTTATACATGATGATTTCATTTTTTTAAAATCTCTCATTTTATTCCGATGTAAATATTTCATACTCAATTTTGACCCCACCCCAACCCCTGTAATTTAAACAAAATTAATCTACAATTCATGAGGATGGTTTAATTCTTAATTACAATTACGTCTTTTCTGGGGAAATATGTTTTGAGAATAATAGCCATTGTTCAAGGTGTGAAACAGGTACGAATGAATACAAGTTGTACATGTATGCATATGTACGTACCATTATAACATACCAATATAACGATGTTCATTACATAAAAAAAGATGTCACAAATGACATAATTTACTCTACTAATTACAGGAAGCGTATTCAAAACCCAAGAACGTACTTTGACATGTTCATTGAATAAAAATTTTAAACATGTCACTATTTAGGACAAACCCGAAATGATCTGATTTTCAAGAAAAGTATTGAAGGCCTTTTACTGTAGAATGCTTCTCGCCATATTTGCTCGAATAATCGTTTTTAAAATCAGCAATATTTTTTAATATGATACACGAAGGGTTATTTTATTGCATACATGCATCAATTTAAAACGTCTTCGATCCAACATTGACATGTGTATGAAGTGTAAGCTTATCACAAATCGATTTTCTCAATAAATTTTCTTTATGGACCAGGACAGTATGAAATACACATCAGTATTGGACACACAACCACGGATTTATCAACAAGGTGTAGGGCATTTGAATTACCCAGAGATCTAAAGCGATACCAGACATCAATAGAATGCGACAGGGCAATGAAAGAAGATAAATTCATTGTCAAGAAAATGGATACTGGATCGCTAAGACTGTTTGAAATGTATCTTATAAGTAAGCGTTAATTATCATTAAACGTGACTTGTGATAAACCTTCCAGTCATTTTGTCCGGCCGCCAGAAGTCTTTCTGGTGGTCAGATAATACAGTGGCCGTCTTACTAGGAATAAATCGTCTTTCTTGGAAGACCGTATACAGAGTTGAAATAATGTAAAATCTTTAAATTCTGCTTAACCTTTTCTTTGCGAACAGTAGAATACACTTGATGTGAAAATTCAATTTAGTCAAACAATCTGTACAAAGAGAGTGATCTTTATTATTCATATTTCAGAATTCACAGAGTATTTAATGTATTGACAGAAATGAAACTTTTTAGATTTTTAAATAGAGAGTAATACAGAGAGAGCTAGCTGGGTAAGCACGTTCACACGCACGCAAACACGCACATGCATGTTCACACAAACGCACACCAACCCACACACACCCACATGCACCCACACATACATCCTCTCAAACACCCATCCACCCACACAAGTCTTGTGTAGGCAACTTTGTCTTTTTGTCTGTGAGTAAATATTTCACTGGAAACTGATGATCTATTTTGTTTCAAATATTTTTGTTTGAAGAAAAATTAGATAAAAACGCATATATGGACCTAACATACGACTGAATTTGTTCAATTTTGTTGAAAAAAGTGCAACATATGTATTTTAGGTTTTTGGGAGTTGATTGTAATCAACTCTCCTATGAAGTTACTCTGGAAAACCGAAAGTGAAACAGTGTTTTGACCTAATTACAAATCATCACCGCTGACTAGACTTAATTCTTTAAAATAATACCAAAATTCGATGTAATGTAAGCTGAAGCATTGTTTTTCAAGAAAACGTATCTATAAACACTTTGAAAATACTCAGATTTTATCTCATACGAACAATTTAGATATTTGTGTAGTCTCATGTATTCTTACGCCAGAGTTTAATATAGTCTCGTTCAACCAAACGCTCGGCTGTCTCCGTAAATCTCCGACAAGCAGAGAGCTCTCTTGCTTTTCGGAGATTAACGGAGACAGCCGATCGTCTGGTTGAACGAGACAAGAGTTCGATATCAATAGTGCTTGGATCCATACAATTTTAAGAATTGTTTCAATTACTAATACATAGTTTGAAATCTATCCTTAAATATTACACAACATGATTCATATGGGGTTTCTCGAAGTTCTTGTTTGAAAAGTCTAAAAATTTATATTATAAAAAAGTGCACAATTCAAAAACAGACTAGAAACTAATTGCCACACAAAATTAGTTGATTTTAAAATAAATGACTATCGATAAAATCAACTCCCGTTAGTACTTCAGTACTTTAATTATTATATGCACTCATTACAGTATGTCCTACAAATCACTTTGGACCAAACTGTGCAAGATGTCGACAGATGTGTCAGTCCTGTTATCCTATCACCGGGAAATGTACCCAATGCCAGAGTTCTTTGTACGGAGAGTACTGCCAATATAACTGTTCTGTAAACTGCTATGATTTGAATTGTGACCAAAAATCTGGTATGTGTAACGGTTGTGTTCGAGGATGCAAAGGAAAAAACTGCGAAGAATATATCAGCACGTCTCTCTCAACAACAGATACAGGTTAATATAAACCATAGCAAATTTAATCATAATATTACCTTGCATTCTGTTTCCAATCATTTTAAGTAAACATAAAATTTGGTCACCGTCAAAAGGAAACGTTTATTATTATAGCACAACTGACGAACATGGAACCTAATGTTTGCAATCATTCGTGTGTCACATGTGAGGAAGACATCAAGGTGTGTATACTGTGCACTCAATACCTGGTACACGAGGTTTGTCAATATAGATGTGCCGAAATTTGCTCTGGGAGCTCCTGCCAGGGAAGATATGGAAACTGCTCCAGCAATGGAAAGATAAGAGAAACCAAAGAGCTAAAGTGCAGTAAGCTTATCATCTATTGTACCCGGTATATTATTATTTAATTCATTATTGATATAGTTTTATTAAAAAGATTATTGTAAAGTAGAAATGAAGATATTTTAATTTATTTGAAGATAAATAGGAATGTACAATATAAAAAGTCAACGTCCTGGTTTACCCCAAATATATGCAAAATCTATGTAAGATTAAAAAAAAGAAACATCGATTTGATTTAAACCAGAGACTAGCTGCAATTACGGGGTATGAGTTAGTATAAAATGTTTTGGGTAGGATAACTATAGTGAGGGACATGCGTAAGGTAAAGCTGTTAGGGTGGCAATATGGTTGGTGAACTATATTTGATTTATACGTATTTTTCTGCTGAACTCTTTGTTGAAAGATTAACGCATGTGTTAAAATGAAAAAAATGAACGAAAATCCTTTTGACGGACATTGAGTGTAATCCTTACGCTACGCTCTTTTTATAGGGTGATTATTGATAGACACCATTTCTTACGAGATAATGGTGTCTTAGTAGTGTGGAATATCTGATGACGACCTGTTGCTTTCTGTGTTATCTGTATTTAGGAAGTAAGTATGCCTTCTTTTCATAATTTGTTAATTTTGAGATCGAGAATATTCCGCTTTAAAACATGTAACTGAAGTTCAATTAATGTCCTTAACCATGTTTTTGAATCATGTAGTACTATACCCAATGAGTACAAATGAATGACTTAAAGACAAATTTGCGCAAGATATACAATTTAACAAATAAAGTTGAGTGAAGAGTTAAAAAATATTAAATTTTTGCAAAAAATGATACCATAAGTACATTCTTCTAATTTTCGTTTCGCAAATATAAAAAATGGTGTTACCCATTACATGCTGATTGCGGAAATAAACTTCCGAAAATCATCAACGCGGAAGGAAAAATGTCAATGGTTTATCATGATAACGCCGTTGCAATGTTATTTTATATTTCTAAAGGAACTGTTAAAATCTAATTTTTTATTTCCTAGAATTCATATATTTATATAGAAAATGCTGACAGATAATGTTTGGATTAAAGCTCTCTTTATTTTTACAGTGATATTTTTTCTTAAGATAGAAGGTAACGTAACCTATATATCTATCTATCTATGTATCTATCTATCTATCTATCTATCTATCTATCTATCTATCTATCTATCTATCTATCTATCTATCTATCTATCTATCTATCTATCTATGTCTGTCTGTCTATCTGTTTTTCTGTCTGTCTGTCTGTGTAATAAAGTTTTGGTGAAGATTTTATAGTTTTAAAAATGAATTATAGGCACAACAGCCTTTCCTATATTGGAGGTCAGCCAGACCTCCACCAATGGCTCTAGCATTGCCTCCCTCGGTTGTGATGGTGACATGGACACATTCTCTCTCACCAACTCTGGGGGAATCCAGTCATGGAGCATGATTTTAAAAACGAAAACAACAATCACATGGATCTTTATCAGTATTGGAGCCGGTAAATAATAAAAAAAGAACATTTCACCGGTAGTTTAATAAAAAAAGTTGAACTATATTTTTTATAGTACTGACAATTCATTGTAAAATCGTACCGCAAACTAAAGTAGATAGTATGTGTATACTGTATGTGCTTATTCAACAACAAAGTATTGAATACATGTAAGTAGGATACATCTGTATGTTAAGTTGGATATTTTTTTTTCACCCAGTTTAGATTCAGATTGTATGATTAGGCTTCGGTTTTGATTATGGTTGAGTGGCATTATGTGTGGTTTGAAGCTTAATACATGTAGCATATAAAAGCTTTTCCAAAAAAATCACATGATGAAAATAAACATACAGTTTCACCTTTCGACCTATGCTCGACTAAAAGTCCACTTTGCTTGAGTATGCTTTCCGAGTTTAATTATTACCTCTTGATTAAATTTTATAATGAGTGTATATCAATTCAAATAAAATGAAATTGTAAATAAGAAATTTGTATTAAAAAAGTCCTTTTATTCGTTCCTTACTGAATAACAGTTGCAAATGAAAAAAAAAATCAATGTATTGTATTTCAGGGGTTTTAAAAATTAATTGGTGTCGGTTTCGAGATCCGAGTAATTCTGTTTGTGTTGTTAACCGTTAACTTAGTTGGGGCCAGTTGAAAGTTCTCTGTTTTATCTTGTTTTCCCTATTATTTAGTTTACGTTTTTACTAAAGTGATTTGTGTTGTTGTAAAATCACTTTACAAGCAAGGAGGCATTTATGGTTTATATCGAATTATAAGTTATGAGTGATTGCCAGCTTAGCTCGGACGGCCAATGTTGCAAATGAAACTCTACAACAGTTGTTAAGATTAGGTTTGGAATAATATATTTGTATATATTATGTAGGTACCTACGTAATCGATATTTTACAAAATGGAGCTGAACCTACGAGCTGTGCTAGTATCTCACAACCTGTTGAAGGAAGAATGAATACAATTATAACATGCCCCATTATAGTAAACAACGTGTATGATGGAGTCTCAATCAGCAATGAAGAAAATAAACCTTTGAAAATATATGAAGTTGAAATCTTGGGTAATGTTTTTGCGTTTTTGTTCATCTTTATAGAAATATCTTTAAATTCATTGAAACCACTGAAAATTCTGTAAAGTTGTTATAAGACGCAATTCAATTTTGTTGTTTTAACAAAACGATATTAATATCGAAACAATTATATTTGCTATTTAAATCGATCTTTAAAGTTTTCATAGCATGTCAAAATATCAAATTGGTATTCGAAATACAATGCATGGCCAATGAAAGTTTCACTAAAAATGTATGATGACATTTCTTTTAGGAATTGTGAAGTTATCTAAAAATCAAGTTTTGAATTTTACGGATTTTCCGGAAACAGTCTCAAGAGCCCTTGACAACGATTTGGAGACGTATTATACTTCACATGGAATTAAAAATGCGTCCTGGTTTATGAAACTGGATTCAGTCTACCTTATGAAATGGTTTCTTATTTCTGTCAGAGGAGGTAATAACCAATCAAATGTTCAAAATCAGCTTCTTTTCCTGGAAGAACAAACAATTTCCTATAAAGTAAAGCTTCCAAGAGTCTCTTTGATACGACAATACTAATTAAAACTGGGGTGCGTAAACAAATCCCGAGTTTTGCGAGAATTAAATTAATTTATAGATTAAAAATGGTCCAAAAGTAGTTGGATACTATTTTAAAATCAATAATTGCAAATAACGATCCAAACGTAAAAGGTCTTTTGCGAATAAACATAAACAAAGGAAAAATAGAGAATTGATGAGTATTGAAGAAAAAAAATGAAGAGGCATACGGTTTGAGAAATTCTTGGGTTGTTTTAAAGATAATTTCCAGGAATTTTTATGTATGAGTTAATAAGATTTCGATAGATGTTAATACTTATAGGAGGAAGCTGATTCAAAACATTCCATATTTTTTTAAATATTGACCATTTATATATCTTTAATGATATAATCAATGAACGGAAAATGCCAAAAGCTCGCCTTTCTTGTAACAAAATTGATGTGTATTTAAATCAAGTTATGAAATTTTGTAATAACGTTGCAATTGCAGACAGTGTATCATTGAAAGATAAAACGAGAAATTAAGCGGTTTCAAGAGCAAAGTCTACACTAATGTAAAACGTTGTTATAATCTTAGATTATAAAGCCTGTTTTGTTATACAGAGATTTACAACATACACTTAAGTTAAGATGCTTGATAGCTGCTTAAATAAAATGTGTAAAAAAAATAAAAATAGACTACTCTTACTTATTACGCGTTTATTCTAAGTACGGTTCATTCTTGCTTTGTATCAATTTATATACGTTTATTCCTAGGGACATTTGAATTACACGTCACGACTGGATATACTCTGACGAATTCATCAACACTCTGCAGGGCATTTCATTTTTCCGGAATAAAAAAATATCAGACAGCATTAGAATGTGTCAATGCGATCAGAGGAGACACAATTGTAGTGAAGAAGATAGACGAAGGCTCACTACGGCTGTTTGAATTGTCTCCTATAAGTTTGTGTTTAATAAGTAAAATAAAAAAGTGCTTTTATATTATTCAATGACAAAGAAGTCAAAAACAACAACAACAAACAAGACAAACAACTCCCAATATAATGACAAGTATAAGTGCATAATATTAGTTTGCAATATACCGGTATGCAATATAAAAAATAATTTTAACTGTTCTTCATCTTTATTTAATGTTTTACATGAATTGTTTATTTTGATCTTGCAATAGTAATCATATTTTTTTTACTATTAAGTATTATCATACAATATAGTACATTATTCGCAGTATGTCCTCTAAATCATTATGGACCAAACTGTGCCAAATGCCAAGAAAAGTGTCAGTCCTGTGATCCTTTCACCGGGAAATGTACCCAATGTCAGAGTTCTGTGTACGGAGAAAACTGCAATTTCAGCTGTCCAGCAAATTGCGTCGATTTGATCTGCGATCACGAAACGGGAGCGTGCAATCGCTGCAAGAACGGATTTAAAGGAAATCACTGTGAACAAGATACAACTTTATTAATTGTATCAACAGGTAATAGGTTTTTTTTTTAAAAGGGTACTTTTAAATTTTCGTGCCAATGAAATATCTGGTAGCTATAATGAAATATTTGATAGGTGTTTAATTAAACACACCTTAGTCTTTTAATGCAACTTGTGAAAAATTAAATTGCTTCAATAAGAAATAAGTTTTGTTTCACAATAATATGTAAGTGGCAATAGTAATATCATAAATAATGAAAATCACACATATTCATATGATAGTTAGGATAATGTGCGCATTTATTGTTATCTACCATACACCTTTCAAAAGAGTCAACCAAGAGTATATTTAAACAGCTAATAAGAGTTGCCTTCGTTATGTCTGGTTTATTACTTAAGGAAAAATAAGATGTAGGCATATCAAATGAGCTTCAAATGACGAAAACAAGTTTTCTTATTGCTGGAATAGTGAACTCAGTTCATTTTATTTTTCTTAGATATACACGTATTTCTTAATCACATAGTGAACATATTATGCATTTTTGGAAATTTAAGCACACACACAGAGAAAGAACGTAAATGTTCTGCAACGCATCTTCTAATTTTTTTTATTCCAAGCACCGGCAATATTTTTAACAAGATACCATAATATATGAGAAGAACAAATACACTTTTATTCTTTAATATATATATTTCATTTGTAGATGCAGGAAATACCACTTCATTAGACAAAACAAATACCACTTCATTAGACAAAACAACATCCTCTGTCCCATCCAACATAAAAAGTGATTGTGTTTTGTAAAAAAAAATATGCTCCTTTATAAATAAATTTTAGAGATATTTTGCATGCATTTGTCCGAAACATCTAAGAATTTTCAAACTGATTGTTTGGCTGCTGCAGAATCAAAACGGTTTTCATACAAATAGAGTTTCTTAATTTATAAAAATTTTCTTTTTTACACCAGCAGAACCGCTCTTTTTTAAATAGAGAAATATTCAAAATAAACATACCTCCACCCACCCACCCACCCCCCCACCAAACAAGAGAAAAAAAACAACCAACCCCTACAAAAAAAACAAAATTAATGCACCATGGATGTGTTAAGAAATAAGTAAACCCCCCCCCCCCCAAAAAAAAGAAAGAAAAAAAAGCAAATGCATCATAGGTGTATTAAGAAAATGAAACTATTCGGCTTTGTCCCAGAATGATTTATTCCTCCTGAATGAATTATACATCGATTGCAAATAAAACAAACTTCAATATTTGTGAAAATTTGTACATAGGTATTCTTGATTTGCAAAACAACTTTTTCAATATCTTTGTTTTCATTGAAAACGAAGATTGTCGTAACACTATTGCTGCATTGACGTTTGGGGGCAAATCTTACAAATTGGGAAAATAACGCAATTCTTTTATTTAACTATTTTTGTGGGTTTTTTTTTAACATTTTCCCACTGAAATATGGCCATGTCCAATTAACCACTTTCATGTATATTTTAAAACACATACTAAACAAAATTACTGTCTTTAAAGTGTACATAGAATTTGATATCAATCGGGCATATCAGACTTTGTTTTTGAATAACCGACATTAAGAAAAGTTTATTGTTTAAGTACAATAACGGCACCCACAAAAATAAACAGAGCTTGGCGAAAAAAGTTTAAGAATTTGAATAAAATTTAAAAAAAAATTAAGTAACTCATTTGACGATTGGCCATTTTTATATCAAACAGCTTTATACAATGCTTTGAATATATGCTAGATGATTTTTATATTTCATTTAATGCATTGATATTATTAAAGGCCATTGATATGTTTTGGCACGGTATATATCGATTTGACATTTTTTTTTGAAAAGTATTTGAAGTCTGTAAGCAGTCAATAAAGCCTGTCTGAGTAGTAGTACATATTCATTTGCATAGAAATCATTAATGAAGAAACTCTGCAATTTATGCTAATTTTGCGTGTTAAGATCTCGAGACTACAGAAGATGGCAACAACGTTGACCCGATCATTTTATGGTGTATGTTGGTAATTCTCGCAATACTTGTTGCAGTAGTGATTATTCTTTTTGTTCATAGGTAAGTCAGAACGTTAATTATACGTCCTATTAACTAAAATAGAGTATCAATAAAATCGTCATATATAACTTTCATATTTAATATTCAAAATGTTTTAGCAAGAAAAAAGTAAATCCAATTGAAGGAAAGGTTGAGGACAATGGAATTATCATAGAATTCCATAGACGGATCTCCACATACGAGTCAGACCTTGTGGAGATTGTGGAAGACGATCCTAATGAAATCGAGGAGGAAGTTATTACCGTGGAATACAATAACTTGACGTCACAGAGGGTGTATAAAAATAAGTTCATCGAGGACTTGCCAAGCAGAAAAAATAATGGCGCCCTGGAGAGAGAGTTCATTGTATAAATCATTATTTTTTTGTAGCTGACGCTTTATCAATTCTTGCACATAAATATTTGTTATCACGCTTTATATTAATCTTTGTAGGATCTTCCAAGCGGACTACTGGAATCATATTCGAACGCGTTGAAGACTTTCAACAGAAACAGAAACAGATACAAAGGAATCTACCCGTGTAAATAAATTTCTACAGCATTGAATTGATGATTTTTGCTATATATAAAGAATTACAAAAATACAAACAAGTACACCCTGTGAAATGAATTGCACAGAATTCAATTTGAAAATATACAAATGAAGTATGTTTGATGAGTTTTAACTATATGGGGGTCCTTTTGATTTAGAAATATCTACATCGTAAAGGAAAAGCTCTACATAATGTTGAATAAATGTAGCTATTTTGCCTATTCTTAAGCACATCTATTAAAAAAACCCACTAAGTCAATTCAACTAACCATTACTCCATGGTAAAAACTCTAAGTTTCATGTAAAAGTTATATTTCATGTTAATCACATTGCTTGATATGTATAATCTGGTGTTTTGCTTTGGCTACCGGTGAGCTCAAATGAGTTAAATACATTCTAGTATTCAATGCTATTGAGAGTATTCCAGATGTTTTTTTAGTGCTCTAAATATTTAGTAATGAATAAAACTTGCATATGGCATTATCTTAATTATTTTATTAATACAAACAATAATAAAAAATGGTTTGGCTTGATTTGCAGTAATTATCTTTTTCAGATGATCACAATTTTGTAAAGTTACGAGCAGATGAGGATGATACCGAGGGATATGTCAACGCCTCTTATATACACGTTAGTTATATATGAAAAATATAATGGTTAATAAATCTTTTAAGGTTTTAATAAAGAAGTATTTTCTTTTTTTTCTGATATAGTAGATCGCATTACACATAAAGTAACTGTTGTTTCTTTGCAATGATTATTTTAAAAATAAAAACATTAATTTTTGGTATTTTTATCTCTATAGGGCTTTGGAAAAGAAAAGGCATATATTGCTGCACAAGGTAATACATATGTTGTTAATCATAATTTTGTATAGATAAAAATGATTTTGCTTTATTTGATCTATAAAAGGAATCCTTAATTCACTCAATAAGCAAAACGATACACCGACCAAAAATGCATTTCTATTGTTTACAAAATTAAAATAAATAGCCAACCATGTGAGAATTCTTTTAATCAAAATGTTTTCCTTTTTCAAAAATACCCAACAGCAAAGTATTTTACAGGTCCTTTTAATCAAAGAACGTTAGAAGATTTCTGGGGAATTGTTTGGCAAAACGACTGCACAAGAATCGTTATGCTTACAAATTTGTATGAAGGAGATAAGGTAACTTCTCAGTCAAAATTTTGAAATTATTTGAAATGTTCTCTATTAAATCAAACTCTTTTTTTAATGATTTCAATATCTGACTAATCTATATGGAAGAACTTGCCTCAATATAAAACTGACGTATGATAAGAAACATTTACAAAAATAATTTTTTTTTTATTTTCCTCAGTCGTTACAATATACTTTGTCTGTGGTGTTTTTATCAGTTTTACCTTGACACTCATATTTGGTTGTGTTTCATAGATGAAATGTTTAAAGTACTGGCCAGATACAGAGTTAAATATTGGTTCATATACCATTGAATTGGACGGTATGGATGTGTTTGACTCGTGCACAGTGCGGTATCTGACGGTAAAGTTCCAGGTCTGTATTTTCTCTCTTATTTGATATCGTAAAAAAATTAAATTCCTTTATTTAATATGTAAAATTGACAAATTATATGTATAACTAGATACGATCTCGTTACGAGTAACGAGTAGGTCTTCCGTTCAATTTTTTAAACGATTCGATTAAAATATCAATGAAATTTCAAAATTCTCCCTCAACCACTTCCTTTTAGATAATGTATACGATTGTCAATATCCTTTAAAATGCTTAACAAAGAGTTTTGCTTTTTAACATACAGCACATTAAAGATTTAAGATTTTAGTCTCCTAAAATCTCTAAATACGTCATCAATGGGTTTGGAAATGAGTTTTACAAACTGATATTGCTGCGATCAACAACTTTGTTTTTATAATGCATTACAAAATCTTGATCATTTTTAACGTATGAATAATAGAGTTTAGGAGTCTATTGGCCCCTAATTTTAGGGGCCAGCCCCTTTTTCTTGATTTTATACGAAAGGTCTCATGAATACTAACATTTTTGGTTCTTACATCCATCTAAAATTGATGTTTACTTTTGAGATACAAATGATTGAATATTTTAGGGGCCAGCCCTCTAGATCCTTAATGGGGACAGAAATTCGTATTTTGATAAGTAGAATCAATTTAAATCATTTAATCAAACATTTTCTCTTCTATGATGTCTAACAAAATATGTATACTTCTCTAGTTATTTTTCGTCAAAGTTTTAGTACTTTGGCCCCTAAAAATCCCTAATTACGTAATAAATGGGCGTGGCAATGATTTTTTCGAATAGATATTGGTACGATCAACAACTTTGCTTCTATAATGCATTACAAAATCTTTATCGTTTTTAAGTTATTTGTAATAGAGTTAACGAGTGCCTTGGCCCCTAAAAAAAGGGGCCAGCCCCTTTTTCTTGATTTCTTTGAAAAGGTCTTAAGAATACAAACATTTTTTGTTCTTACACCCATGTAAAATTGTTGATCATTTTTGAGATACAAATGATTGAATATTTTAGGGGCCAGCCCTCTAGATCCTTAATGGGGACAAAAATTCGTGTTTTGATCAGTGGAATTAATTTAAATCATTTATTCAAACATTTTCTCTTCTATGATGTCTAACAAAATATGTATACTTCTTTAGTTATTTTTCGTCAAAGTTTAAGTACTTTGGCCCCTAAAAATCCCTAATTACGTAATAAATGGGCGTGGCAATGATTTTTTCGAATAGATATTGGTACGATCAACAACTTTGCTTCTATAATGCATTACAAAATCTTTATCGTTTTTAAGTTATATGTAATAGATTTTACGAGTGCCTTGGCCCCTAAAAAAAGGGGCCAGCCCCTTTTTCTTGATTTTGTTGGAAAGAACTTATGATTATCTACCACTTTTGTTATATATATCTTAACAAAATATCAACTGATAAAAAGATACAGATCAAAACGTTTGAAATTTTTGAATGAAAATTCGTACTCAATTTTCGTGCCCAGGCGAGCTCCAAGAAATGGCGCCACTGGCGTAAAACAAAATAATAGTGCACAACTTCAGACTATAAACTACCTATCCTGAAAATTTCATAGTCATATCTCTGATAGTTTCTGAGATCAGCTCTGCACAAAATAGGTCGTAAAAAGATGGAAAATCCGCCGTAACTCAGTACCGGAAGTGACGATTTCAAAATTTCAAAAAACGTCTAGAATTATGACCTCTGGCAATCATCTGTGAAAAAATGGTCAAAATCGGCTGAATAGTTTCTGAGAAATCGCGTGCACAAAATTTGTGGAAAAAAATAATAATAAGAAACAGTACGAAAACAATAAGGTCTTCCGTTGGAAACGGAAGACCTTAATAAGAAACAGTACGAAAACTATAAGGTCTTCCGTTGGAAACGGAAGACCTTAATTAATATGTAAGACAGTAAGTGAAAACAAACTTATACCTGCTTGATATCTTAAACATATTCCAATCGAGAAAAGACAATCACGATTTTTTTTATCAGTGTGATATAATGATATTGTTTTCCCTCGGATTGAAATGTCACATTTCCATTGGTTTAAATATGACACGTAACTGCCGAATATATTTCAATGTTTTGCTGGTAAGGATTTATATTTGGTGATATGGCAGACGCTTTGCCTAGATCTTCTTATCACGTCATGATACAGAAATCATGTCCGCATTTATAAGTACTTTTTATTTTGCTTTTTAAATTTCTTTAAAATTAGAGTAGTTGCCTTTGAAAAATTTCAATTTTTTGTGTCCGAATAAATTAAAGGCGTCGAGATCATTGTCTCAAGACAAGGCCCGAAGTAAGCATAGCTCTCTCCTATTCATGGCTATTTGAACACAAAGTAATCGTTAAGTTGAATATCCACGCGCCTTTTTTTACGTCACGTTTTAACTTGTTTTAATTCGTTATGTAGTTCGCTGTTGCTGCATTAACAGTAAACATCATATTTTGTGTAAACTGTGATTGGGGATAAAAGGTCATATCAAAGTTCAATCTCTTACTATAGTTTACTCGCATAAAATCACGGCCAGATGCCAGAAAATCATTCAAAAATGACCGAGGCTTAAGACGGTGAGTCGAGATTTGCTCAAACATCTGCGGAGAAAAAAAGGGATTTTTTTTGGGTAAATATTACAAAAAGTTGAAAGTGACCAAGAGTGCAGCTTCTTACACTATTTAGTAGTTGAAACTGAGGTTTGAATGGGAATTTGAAAGTAAGAATGGACGAGCTGTTAGCCAGCTTTTATATGGATCCTCTGGCGAACAAAACACTAATTAGGTTTGCTAATTCGTCTCCCCGTCTATGACTCATAAATCTGATATTTGTCCGAAATCAGTTAGTAACAAACCTTATAGAAACACTGAAAATTTATTAATGGTTGCTTTGATATTGTTTTGTATATTAACTTTTCATATTTGCAAATGCGACATACCATAGGAGGAAGTGAAGAAAGTGACACAATTCCATTTTACGGCCTGGCCTGACAACTCCGTCCCAGAAGATGTGACGTTGTTAATCAGCTTCCGGGAGCTCGTAAGGAGTGGCCTAACGTCTTCAGATGGACCAATAGTTGTTCACTGCAGGTACATCTGCAATGTGTTAATCCTCGTAATATATTGAATGGCAAGATGATTTGTAGACTGTCATAAAAAGTAATTGCCTGAATTATTCTACATCATTAAAATACATAGCTTAAAAAGTTCAAGTTTCAAGAAGAATCGAGTGAAATCAAGCTCGATGATAGCAAAATATTTCTAACTGGCTTAAAAGCTGTATCAAATATTTTAGACATAAAACCATTGATGTTTAATGCAGTGATTAAATTGATTTATGTATGTTAAGCGCTGGAATTGGTAGAACCGGTACATTTATCGCCATTGATTATCTTCTGGAAGAGGGCGCTGTTGAGCAAACTGTTGACGTCAAGGGATACGTCATTTCACTTCGACATCAAAGAGGGAAATCCATTCAGACATACGTACGGTTCCTAAAATTTTGCCGATTCTTATTTTTTCCTAAGTTGAATACTTTTTGTATGGAATCCTATTTATGTAACGTGTAGTATCTAATTGTTTTACACGATTCTATAAACAGTTATAAAACATCATGTAAGAGTGTATCATATAATTTGTAAATAAAAAGAGTGTTGTTGGGGTGCCTTAAGGTGGCTCACTGTATATGTACCTTAACATAATTTATCAAATCAGCAGAAAGCAACCTGATAGAAAAGTAATTGACAAATTAATAGACAAATATAGGCTATTTAAAAAGCTTTTTTCATAAAATCAAAAAAAAAAAAAAATAACAAAAGACTTAAGCAGAATTAAACTTTGAATCTTCAATACACAAGCCCAATATTTTAACCACTGAGCAAAATGATAGTTTCGCAAAGCATTCAAATTGCCAGTGTGAAGTAGTGTCATAAAAAATTAAAACCTTGATGTAAGGAGCTACCTGAATGATTTATAATTAAAATAAATATCCAGCAGTAAAATTACTTAAACGATCAATCATTTTATGTAATATTTTAACATTCCGATGACAGGTACATGTGCAGCATCTACAGTTAGCATATATTCGTATCATACTTTTTAGATATTAACTTGTCACTTCATAACGTGATAAATATGACAGTTCATGTATTGTTTCAATTTCAGGAACAGTACGTCTTTCTTCACGACGCTGTTGTCGAGGGATTCACTAACACCAATGGTCAACAAAGCTGTCTAGCTGTGTTATGATGGACTCTTTAGATACGACGTCGGATAGATCTATTTATCATTGACATAAACAGGAATGATTGTGATTTTAGAAACGAAAAAACGTTTAAAGATTAACCGAATATATGTATTCCAACGTTTATTAACAACTATACAGAAGATAATATTGCTGCCATAGTTTTGCCAACTGTTTTGTAAAAATTGTTTTATTGCGTATAAAGTTTCAATAAATGACTACTACATGTATACAGAATGCCACAAAGAATCTTTTGTCAAACGGTTTAAATAAAGCATGTTTTAATTTAATGTCATCTTTAACAACATGTTTTTGCATTGTTCAATTATGTCATGTAAATTTATGCACAATTAGTCACCTAATTTCCCCTTTAAAATTATCCTTACATTGATCTAAAAATAACAGATTAAAGCAATTTATAAGTTGCTTTCATTTTAAGTTCACAATTTGTATCATGTCTCTTTAGATTATCCCGTTTGGATTCCTATTTTAGAATTTACGCCTCAGTTTTGTATCCTAGTATTTTCTTTCTTGTCAATATAGTCATCAAGCATATCTTTTACAACATAAACCATAGGATAGCATACTCTATGGGGTCCCTGGTATTCAATTTTCATTTCTAATCAATTAACTCTTATTTGGAGAAAATCAGCATAAATGTTGCTCATGACTCGTCATAAAAATTTATAAAACTGATTTTAGGCTGTTAATCAAGGTCAAGTTCACATTATCATGTTATTTTTCCATAGGAGGCGCTTAAGTGGGTATCAGTCCTTTTTGAATGGTTTTGATTAAGGTCAAGATCTAGTAAATGAAAGGTGCCTACAGGTTTATGAAATTCAAGATATAAATTCTTTTAATGATGCCTCATAACAATATCTTTGTTTCATAGGGTGTACCGGGGCTTAAATGTTTGGTAAACATAATGAAAAATCATGTTATAAACAATCACTTTCTATGAAATATGAAGGATAAAAGTAACAAATCTCGGAGTTTTGTCCATTATAGACTAATGAAATATATCTAGATTGCTTACAGTCTCTCTAAAAACGGCATTTAACAAACTCTTGACCTCCTCTTTAAATTAATGTCATTAATGTATAGGTACCGGGATTACTTTCTCCATGATTTAACATAGAATGTCAAAATACTGTTAAATTTTCTACATAATTCCTTTCAAGCCGTTAAATACGGGAAAAGATTCATCAAATCAATTATGACGTCATAATGGTTCTAGCACCAAAAAGACAGTCTGGAATCATTTACTAGATCTTGACCTTAAATCATGCATGATATGTAAACGGTTGTTTGAAACACAGACAGTACGATCCAACTGTCTTCTAGAATATCATTAGCTAAAGGTAAACTAAACGTCGGGTGTTAAGTCTACATTATGACATCATGTTTCATACGTAAAACATAAAATATTTCTTTGAAAATAGCTGAAGAGAGTTACATGATTTCGATTTTTCTATTTCTTCATTTATTGTTTATCACTTTAATTCATATGTTAACTACCGCGGTTATAAAATTGAAAAAATTACTTGGTATCTTAAAGATCACTCCATGAAGCTGCGCTCAGGGCGTTAAGGAAAGTCTTCAGCCTATAGTATCCCTGATTCAATTCTCACTTGTCACTGATATATATATATATATATATATATATATATATATATATATATATATATATATATATATATATATATATAGGTTACAATTAATCCTCGCTGTGCTCAGTATTAATGTAACAGTTCACAAATAACTGCTAGTATAACCCGAAAAATACACTGAACATCCACTTTATTGTTGCATGTGTATTTATAAATGGTAAGAAACTGAAAAATAACAAAACATAATATTACAATACAATCTCTGATAAACGAAACTGACAATACAAACATACAGGATTGTGACAGGTACTGGTGACCATACTTTTAAAATTCAAACAAGGTTTCTCTTAGAAATCTAGAAATGTGAGCAAAATACACAAATTTAGCTATTTATACAGCTCAGTTATCTCCTACACAGTAACTTATGCAGACTAAATAAAATACACACATTAGCATGTCACAATCTAGCAATACACATTTTCTACCTATGTATGAAAATATTCAACTAATCTAGCACATGTTTACGAAAAGTTTATACGTATAAGACGTACAAATAAGTCTCGAGAATAAAGTTATTATACTTAGAATGAGATAAGAGTGCAATTTGTTCAGTTACGTATCAATTAAGACTAAAATCATTTCGAATTTCCTCTACACACTATGTAAAGAATAATACTATCTTTTTGCATGTATAAAGTAGTGAATAATCAATTTACACACATTTTAATGAAGAAAACATTATGAAAAACACCTATGTTGTGCGGGACATATATGACTGTAACAGTACTAATAGATATTAGATTGGACAAGAGAGATGTGTGTGTGCTCGAGAGCACATGGTTCAACGTACATACAACGTTCCTTTACGACATGAATAAAATATCAAGACCGGGCAAATTTGGAAACAATAAAAAATACTCCGGAGACGGAACAATTAATGTTATTATTGAAGTGAATGAAAAATTTTGACATATCTGCATATTTGAAAGCAATATCATTGTCTAACACACTCCTTAAAAATCTCTGCATATTTCCATTTTTAGTAAACTTAAGTCTCAGCTAAGTTTTTTTTCCCAATTACTCTGTGGAAGTGTCTTGTGAACTTGGTTCACTTATATTTAGTGAGAAACTTTTTGTATCACTTTATAAAAGTGCAATACTTGGGAAAGACCTGTAGAAAATTTATTAATATAAATACACTGTTTGTATATTTTTTTTCTGTTTTTGATGTCACTTTGGCTAGGTGACATGTGTATTTTACTAAATACACCCCTGCGAATGTTATTGTCATTCAAATTTTAGAACACGTGGTTTTATTTGACCCTTTCGGTTTCGCAGTCAAAATCGTGCCTCGTGTGTATTTTATAGAATCTAGGTACTTGTTGTCAAAAATAAATTCTAGACGCATATTGATTTTAAAATTTATTTTCATTAATTAGTGGATAAAATGTGTTCTAGAAATAAATGTGACAATACAAAAAATAGTTTTTTTTTCTGCTATTGCAACAATTAACAAGCGTAGTAGAGATCCCCCCTAGGAGTTAATTTTCAATCTGCGCCTGACCTAGTAATAACATCAATAGTGAAAGAGACTATACTATTTTATGCAGAATGTTCCTTGAAAATGGCTCGATATACTATAAGTTTTTATGCAAAACATTCACCCATTATTTTTCTAAAAACATAGTATTGCACACCACAAGCATCAAATATGGCTATGATTTTATTTAGCAACCCAATGTTTATATTTTCAACCACTCTACAAGTGGTTGAACACGAACGATAACTCTGTTCTGAATATCATCGTTAAATTTAGATAACCGCTAGATGGTGAAATAAGACATGCATCTTAAAAGATTTTGATGTTTTTACATAAATCAAAGTAGGATATGATGTGAAAATTGACCAGTACTTACGTATTTTTGAGAATATTATCCGAACACTTATACTTCCGCTCGAAATTTCACAGGAACTGAACAAATCTCGGTGAAGTCTCGTGAACTTTCATTCGAGCACCTCTGAATTTATTACATACTTAGCAACGATAAAGAAAACATTCCGAACACATTCGCAGGGGTGAAATAGGTATTAACCGCTTAACCCAAACTCTTATTATTCATAAAGAGTAAAGTCAAATGTGCTTTGTGTTATATATTTTTACGTCCACAAAACCATGAAATTAGCATCAGTTTTGGTAAATAAGTAGGGTATATTTTTTATTTTGTGCCAAAATATCCCAGGGGGGCCGGAAAAACATTTAAGGTCACTTGTATTCAGTTTCATCACGGCATAACATTGCCTTTTTGTAGAATTTGCAGAAATATTTGTCTATATCTTTTAAATGTTTATAAATATTTTGTTTTTCCTAAATATTATTAGCAAAATGATAAATTACTACATTCAACTTTATTGTGTTATTTTGGTTTAAGTTAAGACAAACACAGAAGGTAATGTAATCTATCTATCTTTCTATCTATCTATCTATCTATCTTAAAAGTTTAAATTATTTAGGTAAGTTAATTTATTTTGAATATTTATCTTTAAAAAAGACTACAATGAATGAAATATTAAAGGTTTGGCAGTTGCCAATTAGTGGTTTTCATTTTGCTTCTCTAGGCTGTAATAATGACTTAGATACATTTTGTCTCTCTAGGCTATGATAATGACTTGGAGACATTTTGCTTCTCTAGACTGTGATAATGACTTGGAGACATTTTGCTTCTCTAGACTGTGATAATGACTTGGAGACATTTTGTTTCTCTAGGCTGTGATTATGGCTTGGAGACATTTTGCTTCTATGGGCTGTGATTATGGCTTGGAAACATTTTGCTTTTCTAGACTGTGATAATGACTTAGAGACATTTGCTTCTCTGGGATGTAATAATGACTTGGAGACATTTGCTTCTCTGGGCTGTAATAATGACTTGGAGACATTTGCTTTTGTAGGTTGTGATAATAACTTGGAGACATTTTGCTTCTCTAGACTGTGATAATGACTTGGAGACATTTTGCTTCTGTGGGCTGTAATTATGACTTGGAGGCATTTGCTTCTCTAGGCTGTCATAATGACTTGGAGGCATTTTGCTTCTCTAGGCTGTGATTATGGCTTGGAGACATTTTGCTTCTCTAGGCTGTGATAATGACTTGGAGGAGATATTTTGCTTCTCTAGGCTGTGATAATGACTTGGAGACAATTTGCTTCTCTAGGCTGTGGAAATGACTTGGAGACATTACGTTTCTCTTTGCTGTGGTAATGACTTGGAGATATTTGCTTTTCTAGGCTTTGATAATGAATAGGAGACATTTTGCTTCTTTGGGCTTTGATAATGACTGGGAAACATCTGTTAAACAAAATCAAGCCATTCCTAACGAAACACGTATGCCTGGTAGCTTTCATTGAAACCTACGTTGGTAATTACTGTGTTTGATTTTATGTTATTATGTTTAACAAACGATAAATATCAAAAGGAAAATCAAAATGTTTCCCCATAACAATTCATTTTGCACCTTAACCAAACAACATCATGGAGAATGAAATTATTTCATTTGCTTTCTTCATTAAATTATGTATCAACCAGTCAAATCTTTATGATTTTATACATACCTATCAGATACAATTCAAACAATCGCAATGAATCTTTGTCAATATTCTTTACCACAACTGTATCTCCAATGATTTTATTGACACATTTAATTTGTGTGAAGGATATAAGGTAACTTGCTGGGAGTTAGAATCTTGGAAAAAAAACATTAACGTTCTGGTCTCTATTCAAACACTAACTAATCAATCCATAATCATCAATTTATTTTGACGTATTTTTTTTTTGGGGGGGGGGGGTAAGAAGATTGACGAAATAAGATATGTTCCATTTAATGTTACTTTGACATTCATATTTGGTTGTTTTCTATAGATGAAATGTCTGAGATACTGGTAAGGTACTAACATAGATATTGGTCCTTTTACCATTAAACTGGACGCTGAGGATGTGAATGACCAATACTCGCTGTGTTGGTTGTTTATCCAGTACAAGGTAAGTGTTTCATATTTATTCGATAACGATTTTAGATTTATTTCTGTGTCATGAGAAATTTACGTTTTTGTTTTCAAGCATACTTTCAATGTGGACAGACATACTTGTTGTTTTTATAAAAGAAGAGGTTATTCCATTTCTTTAAGGTTGCATTTAGTTTTAAGTATTACGTGTGTTCTCTTCTAGATTACATAATTGTATATTTTTTAAAAATTTCACTCTCTTTTATGCCAACTGTACCTTTCTTAAATATTTATTTTTTAAAGGTAGTATGAAAACGACATAATAACTTTGAGAGTTTGTTCTGTTGCTTCAAAATTAAAGCGACTTAAGTATCAGTTTAAACTTTGAGAAGTTTAATGTGCTTAATGTACTTTATTAGATTATTTGTTCGTTACACGTATGGTGCTGAATTTAATTGAATTAAATTTTTATGACATGGTTTATATGTGTCAACATTTAGAACTTATATAGAAATTATATATTAATATGCTTTGTATGGTGTACCTGTATTTTTTTTTCATTATTAGACACTTTGTGCGAAATTATTCTAATCAACAGTATGTTTTCTTTTTTTCCGTTTTTTTTTTCTTTCACAACATGTGTACGGATATACAATGCAATATGATAAATTCGTGTAAAAAATATCATGGAAGTTTTAAAATTTAACTAATAATAACACAATTTTGTATAAATCTTATGTGGCGAAAGCTGATTTTTGTTTTTATTTAAATTCTTAAAACAATAATTCAGAAATAAAAAAACTGGCAGTATATAGGAAGACTGAAAAAAAATCATACTTTATATTTATGATCATATGAAATTGGATTTTAACTGTTTGTCTCACATGCAGTATATTGTCGCAACTCGACATGTTTTCTTTTGTTCCATAATCGATCGCATATAAATGCATTATGATTTTTTTAATTTTAAGACAGATGAAGAAGGTTTTAATTTTTTTTATGTTAAAAGCACTTAAATCTTTAACACTGTTTTAAAAAGATTAGATGGAGTGTTCTCATATTTCATTTTTCTCTATACAGATTTTAAGAAAAACAATATTTTCTAAACTAATAACAGGAAGTTTATGCTCCCTCCTCCTGATGCTACGATTTTATTTAAATGGATTATTTTATTTTTTCTAATTTTAAACGAATTTATTTCATACAATAACAACATTTATAATGACAAAACATGAAAGTTTTAGATAAATGACATAAATCCAAAAACTTATCTGAAGAAAAGAGAGAGCGAGAAAAAAGAAATAGAGAAGGAGAAGAAGAAATTATGTAAATAATTGTTGCCATCTTTCCAATGTGATATTAAATTCAAACATTTTGTTTTCTATTTTTGCAGGGTATTTTAATGCCTTAATATATGATTCTATCTCATGTTATACTCAAAGGACTGATAAGTTACTTTTAAAGCATTCTGCTCCTGTATATGTATTGCTTAACTAGTATAAATATAACATTGCTGTGTCTCATATTTCCTCTAGTTTTGTATTCTCCAAATATGAAAGTATCCTGATTCAGTTCAATATCTTTATTTTTTGTTTGACATAAGTTTATGAAGTTTTTAAGAAGCTGCTGTACAGTTGGGCAATTCCACCTTAAGTGGCATATTGTTTCCACTTCAGTATTACATAGATTAAATAAATTTGAATACATTTTTATGATTGATTTGATATTGTAACCATTGTAACTTGGCACTATTGGTAGAACAACATGGGATATATTTTTTCCATTGTAAGTCATAGTTTTTATCTTGAATTTCTTTGAATGCTATAAAAACGTCGCTTTTAGGGGAACTAAGTATTCAGTTCCTGTGCTTAATAAAAGTTCGATTTCTACTACATTTTTTACAAGGTTTTCTACTATCAATTGTTATTAAATGAATTCTTCTTATCCAGGTAGATTTTACTCCTTTAATACAATTTTCTAAGTCAAGCATTTTTAGCCATCCCTGAGATTTTTTTGTGTAACAATCTTAACAAAACTATATAACAATCGTGATCTTTACAAAGAGCAAACGGCGGTGCGACCGGTCAGCCGGTTGTGCTTACTCCTCCGAGCCACCTGATCCCACCTCTTTTCTTTTAGAGGTCTGTGTGTTTCTGCTTTAAATTCGTGTTTCGCTTTATGGATTTTTTTGAGATTGTTGACAGTTTGTTATTGTCATTGTTCAGCCTTCAAAAGAAGCAGTTCGAACAATAAGAGCTAGCATCATTAATGTTTTCTATAGAAAGATAATACAACACACTTTATATTTGTCAATTTTTAAATCCATAAAAAATGTTCCATGAGATCTGACAAGAAATAATAAGCAAGAATATTCAAGAAAATTTGATGTCAATAATGAACATTTGTAATCCTTATTTAAAAATTGATTAAACGGTGATGGGTGAAAAGGTCACTCGCAACTAACTGTAACCTGCAATGGTAGAACATATATTAAGTAATAATTGATGTTGGACTGTTAAAACAGAATATCATCAACTTTGATTGAAATATATATCTATATTCACAGAGCTTGATTTTTTTCGCATCAAGCGAATTGTTAGAAACTACTTTGCAGAAGCAAGGATTTTCGTTTCATACGTTCCGTTTCCCCCGATCAATTGAGCTATCCTATTCACTTTCAAAAGTATTATTTGATACATGTAGTTCATTCTTAAACACTATAATAAGCGGCATATATACTGTAAACCAAAAGAGCCCCTCGTCGCGAATCTATCTCGCCTTATCGTAAAACATTGAAATTCATGACGTTTTACAAACAATACAATGATGTTACAATATGGTATAAGGAAATAGTTTAAAACGTTCATATTATTGCATAGTTAAGCAAAGTTAATACATATACATAATAATTTTTTGCTGTATCACTGTTTAAAGATAGTTTGAGAGTTTGTATAAAATGGTTTCTTTATCTTTTTCTCTCCTTTCAACTACGTTGTCGCTATAAAATTTGTATAGCGTAATCATCTAAACGGTGTTCCGGATGTTATATTTGCTGTTTGTGAACTCAGAGTACGGAATGTAGTTCCGGTTTCACCGATGTAGTATTGTCCACATCCCCCGAGCATCATACAATCTATTAGGTTTTTTGTAGATGAGTCCTCCTTTAAATATGGACGGATTTAATATCGTTGATCTGGACATTTTCTTTCTATATGCAAATTGTTATTGCGTTCCAGATTTTAGGCTGACTCTTACTTTCTATGACACGGAGATTTTCGAGAACTTTAGACATCCTTTCATCGGTTATGAGTACTTACTTTAAGTGTTTAAAAAACAGTGTGAATTTCTTTCGGATTGTAGGTGGCAACAAATTGAAAAATTTCTTGTGTTGGTATACTACGAGATGGAGGATTTATTGTGTGCGGTCGAAATTGTTAGCGTTTATGATTAAATAACATGAATGTTGTAAACTATTTCCTTATACTATACGTACACCATATTAGAGCACCACCTCTGCCCCGGTCGAAACTTAAACTTACGACCTCTGGTATCCATTCAACAAGCAGAGAGCGGCCAGCGCGTTAACTACATTTTCTAGACCATCTAAGAAAGAAAATAAAACCTTTATTTCAATGACGAACGGAATCTAGCGAGCAAGCCCGTGCACTACACGGTCGTTTGAGGTACAGGTGGAATACAGTTGAAAGACAACGCATTACAAAATCAATACTTAATTTATTATTTAATTTGTCACTTTCTCCGGTTTTAAATTTTATAATAAATCAGTCACCATAAATTGCATACAAGGCGAAAACCAGATAATACACTTTCTTTAAATAGGCAGATTATTAAACTTCAGTATGTGAAAACAAGTCATATGAGTATTGTTATATATAGTAGGTTTGTATTATAGAATATTCTGGAGTGGTCAGTTTTTCTTTCTAGAATATTCTTGAGTGTCCAGGTAATTCATGTAACTTCTTGTACATTGGTTTGGAGAGAATTTTTCCTCAGATTCGACGCTTGTCTTCTGCTGTTTATGATTGATGATTGGTTTAACAGTTTTTTCATATTTTCTGATTGTTCTAATATTGGAAAAAAAAAACGTTTTGCTGATTTTTAAATATTATGGTTACACGGATTATGTGTAGTTACAAAGGAAATTTTCTCCTTATGGCGGGTGCAACAAAGTTGTGCTAGAGGAATATCCATAGCCCGGTTAATTCCGTCATTAATAAGTTCCACGGGGTAATTCTGTCGTCTGAGGTGTTGTTTTAACTCTTGAAGCCTTTGTAGGCGAAGAGAAGGGTGAGTCACAATAGTACATACACGCCGTGCCATGTTGTATGGAATTATCCTTACAGCCTTATCATATCCGCGTATGTGTGTGTATATATATATATATATATATATATATATATATATATATATATATATATATATATATATATATATTTATATATATTCTGTATTCCCCCTGTATCTCAAACGACCGTCTAGTGAGCGACCAGCGCGCTAGTTTCCCTTCGTCATCGAAAGCAAGATTTTTGCCTAGATGACCCAGTGGTTAGCGCGGTGGCCGCTCACTGCTGGGATAATGGGTTCTAGAGGTCGTTAGTTCAAGCCCCGGCCGGGGCGGAGGTGGAGCTCCAAAAAGGTGATTTTCTCTGTGCTTTATAATATAGCATTGAATGATTTAATTTTGACGTCGTCGTGTCAATAACTGCCGTCAGGTGAGCAGACAAATTGAATAACGCGCGTTAGCGCGTTATGATAATTTGTCTGCTCACCTGACGGCAGTTTTTGACGTGACGACGTCAAAAAAAAATCATTTAATGCTTATATTTACATTCCTTAACTGAAGAAATCAATTGTTTAATTTAAAAAATTGATATAAAGTGCAGATCACGGAGGGAGTGAATAAGTAACAGCTGTTTTGTAAAACCAGTTTAAACTGGTTTTCACATAGACTGTTGAGATGAGATCGAGGAGCATGAAAATATAATCCATGATAAATAACTCTTGAAAAGTTGCTTTTAACAATAAAGTCAACTTTTTTTGAATAATTATAAAACATGGTGTTTTGACAACATTCATGAAATGCATTTTTTAACCGATAACATAGAAATCACTGTTTGAGAACTACTTATGTAAATTACTCGTAAATTGATACGCAGTGAATAGGTGTTGCATTTAGAGGCATTTAAAAATCACGGAATTTAATGGAAAAACACAGTAGAATGTAAATATATTTCTTTATCGTTTACTATGGGCAGGTTTATGTCAATTTGATAGTTATTGCAATGTTTGTGCTTATATATATATATATATATATATATATATATATATATATATATATATATATATATATATATATATATATATATATATATGTTACTGTAAATAAATTGGTAAGTTTAAAGTTTACTCTTTGTGATTGATATTTGCTGGACAAACGGGTTACATGTATTCTAACCCATAACAGTATACTTGACTTTAAAAGGCAAAATTATCATACAATATTTAAGATATATATGATCAAATCTTTTCTATTTTTTTTAAAATCCCCACTGCAATTCATTCTACATAAAAAAGAGAATAAAATACGGTCCTATAAGATTCTGGAACAATAATTAAAATAGAACATTATTAAACTCTTATCAGGTAAAATTCAATTGTATTTCAAAATTACAGCTAAAATTTAACATGTGTTTATTGATGGCTTACATATAGATGAATTGCCGGCTGTTTTACCGTTGTTACAATACAAAAGTTAACGATCGAAACATTCTTGAAATATGAACTTATCAATTTGAGACAGTTTGATGAATAGTTGTATTAAAAAATGCTACACTTGTTTTCAATCGATATTGTAATGAATTGTTTTGCAAATGTTTTCAATGAATTTGCAACACACATAAGTTACAGCTTGAGCTCTTTGGTTTTATTTTTGTACGTATCCACTTACATCCACGACAATCATTTTACTTTATTGACTCGATTACGTGTACATTTTTTTTTTGGCATGGACAATTAAACATCTACGTGAGTGGTAAGGACTAAAAGAAAAATCGCATTAACACTATATTGCCATATTGCCCCCCCCCCCCCCCCCCCCAACGCATTACAAAATCAATACTTAATTTATTATTTAATTTGTCACTTTCTCCGGTTTTAAATTTTATAATAAATCAGTCACCATAAATTGCATACAAGGCGAAAACCAGATAATACACTTTCTTTAAATAGGCAGATTATTAAACTTCAGTATGTGAAAACAAGTCATATGAGTATTGTTATATATAGTAGGTTTGTATTATAGAATATTCTGGAGTGGTCAGTTTTTCTTTCTAGAATATTCTTGAGTGTCCAGGTAATTCATGTAACTTCTTGTACATTGGTTTGGAGAGAATTTTTCCTCAGATTCGACGCTTGTCTTCTGCTGTTTATGATTGATGATTGGTTTAACAGTTTTTTCATATTTTCTGATTGTTCTAATATTGGAAAAAAAAAACGTTTTGCTGATTTTTAAATATTATGGTTACACGGATTATGTGTAGTTACAAAGGAAATTTTCTCCTTATGGCGGGTGCAACAAAGTTGTGCTAGAGGAATATCCATAGCCCGGTTAATTCCGTCATTAATAAGTTCCACGGGGTAATTCTGTCGTCTGAGGTGTTGTTTTAACTCTTGAAGCCTTTGTAGGCGAAGAGAAGGGTGAGTCACAATAGTACATACACGCCGTGCCATGTTGTATGGAATTATCCTTACAGCCTTATCATATCCGCGTATGTGTGTGTGTATATATATATATATATATATATATATATATATATATATATATATATATATATATATATATATATATATTCTGTATTCCCCCTGTATCTCAAACGACCGTCTAGTGAGCGACCAGCGCGCTAGTTTCCCTTCGTCATCGAAAGCAAGATTTTTGCCTAGATGACCCAGTGGTTAGCGCGGTGGCCGCTCACTGCTGGGATAATGGGTTCTAGAGGTCGTTAGTTCAAGCCCCGGCCGGGGCGGAGGTGGAGCTCCAAAAAGGTGATTTTCTCTGTGCTTTATAATATAGCATTGAATGATTTAATTTTGACGTCGTCGTGTCAATAACTGCCGTCAGGTGAGCAGACAAATTGAATAACGCGCGTTAGCGCGTTATGATAATTTGTCTGCTCACCTGACGGCAGTTTTTGACGCGACGACGTCAAAAATAAATCATTTAATGCTTATATTTACATTCCTTAACTGAAGAAATCAATTGTTTAATTTAAAAAATTGATATAAAGTGCAGATCACGGAGGGAGTGAATAAGTAACAGCTGTTTTGTAAAACCAGTTTAAACTGGTTTTCACATAGACTGTTGAGATGAGATCGAGGAGCATGAAAATATAATCCATGATAAATAACTCTTGAAAAGTTGCTTTTAACAATAAAGTCAACTTTTTTTGAATAATTATAAAACATGGTGTTTTGACAACATTCATGAAATGCATTTTTTAACCGATAACATAGAAATCACTGTTTGAGAACTACTTATGTAAATTACTCGTAAATTGATACGCAGTGAATAGGTGTTGCATTTAGAGGCATTTAAAAATCACGGAATTTAATGGAAAAACACAGTAGAATGTAAATATATTTCTTTATCGTTTACTATGGGCAGGTTTATGTCAATTTGATAGTTATTGCAATGTTTGTGCTTATATATATATATATATATATATATATATATATATATATATATATATATATATATATATATGTTACTGTAAATAAATTGGTAAGTTTAAAGTTTACTCTTTGTGATTGATATTTGCTGGACAAACGGGTTATTCTAACCCATAACAGTATACTTGACTTTAAAAGGCAAAATTATCATACAATATTTAAGATATATATGATCAAATCTTTTCTATTTTTTTTAAAATCCCCACTGCAATTCATTCTACATAAAAAAGAGAATAAAATACGGTCCTATAAGATTCTGGAACAATAATTAAAATAGAACATTATTAAACTCTTATCAGGTAAAATTCAATTGTATTTCAAAATTACAGCTAAAATTTAACATGTGTTTATTGATGGCTTACATATAGATGAATTGCCGGCTGTTTTACCGTTGTTACAATACAAAAGTTAACGATCGAAACATTCTTGAAATATGAACTTATCAATTTGAGACAGTTTGATGAATAGTTGTATTAAAAAATGCTACACTTGTTTTCAATCGATATTGTAATGAATTGTTTTGCAAATGTTTTCAATGAATTTGCAACACACATAAGTTACAGCTTGAGCTCTTTGGTTTTATTTTTGTACGTATCCACTTACATCCACGACAATCATTTTACTTTATTGACTCGATTACGTGTACATTTTTTTTTTGGCATGGACAATTAAACATCTACGTGAGTGGTAAGGACTAAAAGAAAATGATGATAAGGTTTCTCACATTTCAAAAGGGACAGTTTTTTGGCATATAAAATGATTACTTAAACCTAACGACCAAACAAACTGTATTTTACAAGTTTCACTAGTTAAGTTTGACTTGGCTAAAAGAAAAATAAGATGCATTAATTCCGGAAAAGTACGTCTTTCTTAGCGACGATGTTTTCGAGACATTAACCAAAAACATTAGTCGACAAAGTTGTCTCTCTGTAGTATAAGGGACCGGTCTTCAAAAACGCAACACTGTTCAGTATCTGGTGGACTGATTATAAATACAGCCAAAGATTTTAGATAGAAAAATAATGATGTAAAGACGGTGGACAACAGTCTGATCAGTAGAACTGTAGCTATGAAATCATATGTATAAAATGTATCTAAGCAATGAAGGTGAACCCAAAAGTTTAAACTAAAGTTGTCAGATATAAGATTAACTTGCACTTCACTTTCCGCCATGACGTTATTTAGTCAAACCGCCTGCCTCGATACCCGTTCTGAAAAGCTCTTTCCAAATAAACAAAAATCGTATCAAGCTAATCAATTTTTATTCAATATGAATATTATGGATTACCGTTCTAAGATAACAGCCTGCGATTCATGACAAACTTCCTTGGTTACCCCGTTCAGGAATATTCTATCCGAATTTCTCACCTTATGTCGTGCATCACAATCGCCTATCATACAAAACTTAAATCGCACATTCCAGAAACGAATTGATTCATCTGATTCTGTTTATTAATTTAACATTTGTCAAGTCTTAATGTCTATGTATACCCTAAATAAGTCTCCAGTAAATATATTCAATCTTTACGTAACTATTCAATATAATTCATTTTGATGCAAAGCCCCACTGACTTGGATCGGGCAAAAATTGTCCATCACCTTACTCTCATTTTTTTCTATTTCGTGTTTGTTTATCGAAAATGAAAGTAAGTTATTAATTAATTTTTCAATACTTATCTATCAGGTAAAATATATTCATAGCTTACGGACATCATATTACACATGTTATAATACCAAATGTAAAAGTAATTACTCTGGTGCGGGCGTTTCGTAGGTTATTTTTTGAAACGTTATATCATATAATTCAACAAGAGGCCAATTGGTCTTAACGGTCACCTGAGTAGCATATATCCCATACACAAACTTGTCATTGAGTCTCATATATGCAGCTAATTAATTAGGTTGCATACTGGAGTAGAAAAATTATAAAATTGTAATGACGACCACATTTCAAAAAGAACTCTGAAACCTATAATTTTGGTGAAAAACTAAAAGATCTGGTCTACAAAATCATGAATTCAGTTTTCCTTTCAGGTGTGTGGGAGTAAAGAAGATTATTTTTTAACGTTATATGCATTAACATCTATACATCCATTTTGGCCCTGTCCTAGAGTCAAAACCCATCCTTGAGGGGACATGAAAATTAAAATTTCAGCAGAGGACTTCCTGGTAAACATAATTATTAGTCAGTTTTTTATACAGATGTGTGAGAATAGAGAAGATTTTTAAACTTTTAAACATTATATGCATTAACACTATATTGCCATATTGCCCCCCCCCCCCCCCAATGTCCTGAACCCCTGACCCAGGGGTCATGAATTTCACAATTTAAGTAAAGGAGATTGTGGATATCATAACCATGTATTCAGTTTTTTGCCCACATGTGTGGGAGTAGAGAAGAAGATTTATTAAGATTTAAAACATTTTTACTATTTGTCCATATTGGCCCCACCCTAGAGCCTGAACATCTAACAAAGGGGTCATGAAATTCACAATTTTAGTACAGGCCCTCATGGACATCATAACCATTTATTTAGGTTTTTGCTCACATGTGTGGGAGTAGAGAAGATTTTTTAAGATTTAAAACATTTTTACTATATGGCCATATTGGCCCCACCCTAGAGCCTGAACCCCTGACCCAGGGGTCATGAATTTCACAATTAAGGTAGAGGGCCTCATTAACATCATAACCATACATTTAGTTTTTAACAAATATATATGATAGTAGAGAAGAAGATTTTCTAAGATTTAATACATTTTTACTATTTGGTCATATTGGCCCACCCTAGAGCCTGAACCCCTGACCGAGGGGTCATGAATTTCACAATTAAGGTAGAGGGCCTCATGGACATCATAACCATACATTTAGTTTTTAACAAATATATATGATAGTAGAGAAGAAGATTTTCTAAGATTTAATACATTTTTACTATTTGGTCATATTGGCCCACCCTAGAGCCTGAACCCCTGACCGAGGGGTCATGAATTTCACAATTAAGGTAGAGGGCCTCATGGACATCATAACCATGCATTTAGTTTTTAACAAATATATATGATAGTAGAGAAGAAGATTTTCTAAGATTTAATACATTTTTACTATTTGGTCATATTGGCCCCACCCTAAAGTCCGAACCCCTGACCGAGGGGTCATGAATTTCACAATTAAGGTAGAGGGCCTCATGGACATCATGATCATGCATACAGTTTTTAACAAATATATATGGGAGTAGAGAAGAAGATTTTCTAAGATTTAATACAGTTTTACTATATGGCCATATTGGCCCCACCCTGAAGCCCGAACCCCTGACCGAGGGGTCATGAATTTCACAATTTAGGTAGAGGGCTTCATGGAAATCATAATCATGCATTTTGTTTTATCAAATATATATGATAGTAGAGAAGAAGATTTTCTAAGATTTAATACATTTTCACTATTTGCCCATATTGGCTCCACCCTAGAGCCTGAACCCCGGACCCAGGTGTCATGAATTTCACAATTTACGTAGAGGGCCTCATGGACATCATAACCATGCATTTAGTGTTTAACAAATATATATGATAGTAGAGAAGAAGATTTTCTAAGATTTAATACATTTTTACTATTTGGTCACATTGGCCCCACCCTAGAGCCTGAACCCCTGACCCAGGGGTCATGAATTTCACAATTAAAGTAGAGGGCTTCATGGACATCATAACCATACATTTAGTTTTTTACAAATATATATGATAGTAGAGAAGAAGATTTTTTAAGATTTAAAACATTTTTACTATATGGCCATATTGGC
This sequence comes from Magallana gigas, assembly GCF_963853765.1. NCBI lineage: Eukaryota > Metazoa > Mollusca > Bivalvia > Ostreida > Ostreidae > Magallana > Magallana gigas. The sequence goes on from NC_088856.1 coordinate 2,328,469, forward strand.
CCCACCCTAGAGCCTGAACCCCTGACCGAGGGGTCATGAATTTCACAATTTTGATAGAGGGCCTCATGGACATCATGATCGTGCATATAGTTTTTAACAAATATATATGGGAGTAGAGAAGAAGATTTTCTAAGATTTAATACATTTTTACTATATGGCCATATTGGCCCCACCCTGAAGCCTGAACCCCTGACCGAGGGGTCATGAATTTCACATTTTAGGTAGAGGGCTTCATGGAAATCATTATCATGCATTTTGTTTCTAACAAATATATATGATAGTAGAGAAGAAGATTTTCTAAGATTTAATACATTTTTACTATTTGCCCATATTGGCTCCACCCTAGAGCCTGAACCCCGGAACCAGGGGTCATGAATTTCACAATCTAAATAGAGGGCCTCATGGAAATCATAATCATGCATTTAGTTTTTAACAAATATATATCGGAGTAGAGAAGAAGATTTTCTAAGATTTAATACAGTTTTACTATTTGGTCATATTGGCCCCACCCTAGAGCCTGAACCCCTGACCGAGGGGTCATGAATTTCACAATTAAGGTAGAGATCTTCATGGACATCATAATCATGCGTTTAGTTTTTAACAAATATATATGATAGTAAGGAAGAAGATTTTCTAAGATTTAATACATTTTTACTATTTGGTCATATTGGCTCCACCCTAGAGCCTGAACCCCGGACCCAGGGATCATGAATTTCACAATTTATGTAGAGGGCCTCATGGACATCATGATCATGCATACAGTTTTTAACAAATATATATGGGAGTAGAGAAGAAGATTTTCTAAGATTTAATACAGTTTTACTATATGGCCATATTGGCCCCACCCTGAAGCCCGAACCCCTGACCGAGGGGTCATGAATTTCACAATTTAGGTAGAGGGCTTCATGGAAATCATAATCATGCATTTTGTTTTATCAAATATATATGATAGTAGAGAAGAAGATTTTCTAAGATTTAATACATTTTCACTATTTGCCCATATTGGCTCCACCCTAGAGCCTGAACCCCGGACCCAGGTGTCATGAATTTCACAATTTACGTAGAGGGCCTCATGGACATCATAACCATGCATTTAGTGTTTAACAAATATATATGATAGTAGAGAAGAAGATTTTCTAAGATTTAATACATTTTTACTATTTGGTCACATTGGCCCCACCCTAGAGCCTGAACCCCTGACCCAGGGGTCATGAATTTCACAATTAAAGTAGAGGGCTTCATGGACATCATAACCATACATTTAGTTTTTTACAAATATATATGATAGTAGAGAAGAAGATTTTTTAAGATTTAAAACATTTTTACTATATGGCCATATTGGCCCCACCCTAGAGCCTGAACCCCTGACCGAGGGGTCATGAATTTCACAATTTTGATAGAGGGCCTCATGGACATCATGATCGTGCATATAGTTTTTAACAAATATATATGGGAGTAGAGAAGAAGATTTTCTAAGATTTAATACATTTTTACTATATGGCCATATTGGCCCCACCCTGAAGCCTGAACCCCTGACCGAGGGGTCATGAATTTCACATTTTAGGTAGAGGGCTTCATGGAAATCATTATCATGCATTTTGTTTCTAACAAATATATATGATAGTAGAGAAGAAGATTTTCTAAGATTTAATACATTTTTACTATTTGCCCATATTGGCTCCACCCTAGAGCCTGAACCCCGGAACCAGGGGTCATGAATTTCACAATCTAAATAGAGGGCCTCATGGAAATCATAATCATGCATTTAGTTTTTAACAAATATATATCGGAGTAGAGAAGAAGATTTTCTAAGATTTAATACAGTTTTACTATTTGGTCATATTGGCCCCACCCTAGAGCCTGAACCCCTGACCGAGGGGTCATGAATTTCACAATTAAGGTAGAGATCTTCATGGACATCATAATCATGCGTTTAGTTTTTAACAAATATATATGATAGTAAGGAAGAAGATTTTCTAAGATTTAATACATTTTTACTATTTGGTCATATTGGCTCCACCCTAGAGCCTGAACCCCGGACCCAGGGATCATGAATTTCACAATTTATGTAGAGGGCCTCATGGACATCATGATCATGCATACAGTTTTTAACAAATATATATGGGAGTAGAGAAGAAGATTTTCTAAGATTTAATACAGTTTTACTATATGGCCATATTGGCCCCACCCTGAAGCCCGAACCCCTGACCGAGGGGTCATGAATTTCACAATTTAGGTAGAGGGCTTCATGGAAATCATAATCATGCATTTTGTTTTATCAAATATATATGATAGTAGAGAAGAAGATTTTCTAAGATTTAATACATTTTCACTATTTGCCCATATTGGCTCCACCCTAGAGCCTGAACCCCGGACCCAGGTGTCATGAATTTCACAATTTACGTAGAGGGCCTCATGGACATCATAACCATGCATTTAGTGTTTAACAAATATATATGATAGTAGAGAAGAAGATTTTCTAAGATTTAATACATTTTTACTATTTGGTCACATTGGCCCCACCCTAGAGCCTGAACCCCTGACCCAGGGGTCATGAATTTCACAATTAAAGTAGAGGGCTTCATGGACATCATAACCATACATTTAGTTTTTTACAAATATATATGATAGTAGAGAAGAAGATTTTCTAAAATTTAAAACATTTTTACTATATGGCCATATTGGCCCCACCCTAGAGCCTGAATCCCTGACCGAGGGGTCATGAATTTCACAATTTAGGTAGAGGGCTTCATGGACATCATAATCATGCATTTAGTTTTTTAAAACTACTGGTGTCTCAGGTGACCTAAAATCTTCATGATTTTATCATAATTTATCAACCTTTTTTCAGAAAAGTAACTGTTATATAAGAATTATATATAAATTATAAATGAGTGAGGAAAATCTAAAATTCGTCATATCTTGTACATATATCAAATGATTCTATATAAATACATGTTACTACATGTATATTAATATCTAAGGCGTGACAAAGGATAATGTCCAATCAAGTTACTTTATTGTCGTTGTGGGTAAACTGACAGGCTAAAATACTATATAAATATAATGCCAAGAAAATATTTAAGAAATGAACTCAATGTCTACCCAAGTATAACTTGGGTAGTTATTGAGTTCATTCCTAATAATTTAATTTTCTGGAATTTGCTGTACAAATTGAGTCCGTTTTACTTTTAAAAATGATATAAATCTGTTCAAAATTCAAACGTAACGTCAAGTGAATTAGTACGTTGGTGCATTGTGACGTGTCTTGTGTTTTCCTATCCAATCAAATGCCGAGTTACAACCAGAATTAAATTATATAATTATAAATTGAAAATTGAAAAATTTGTCATTCTGGTTCAATAAATGAGTTTCAAACATTAGTAATTGATACAGCTTTCAGTACTTACAATTCTTTGATGCATCAGAGGTAGCGCTTTGAAAAAGCATCTGGTTGCGTTATAGTTTTGGTTACATGATATAAAGCGTTTAACGAATATGCCAACTGCTAAACTTAAAAATCATTTTTTGCTTTAGTACAATGAATAAAAGATATAATTTAGTAAAAATATGTGACAATGTTTCAATTTCCGATGGTTCTCTTAATTTCGCCCAGTTAGACTTTTGTAATAATCGCAGCGAATCTCGATCTTATTGGTCAATAACTAAGATCAATATACAACACAGATCAATAGTATCAATGTAGGCCTAATACATGTCAAGTATATTTTACTCTTTTATATATAAAAAAAAATCCAAACATTTAAGAAATGAACTCAATGTCTACCCAAGTTATACTCGTATAACCTGGGTTGGGGCAATTTACGCTTTGAGCGGATTATAAAAAAGCGTAAATTGCTCCAACCCAGGTTATACGAGTATAACTTGGGTAGATATTGAGTTCATTCCTTATAATTTAATTTTCTGGAATTTGCTGTACAAATTGAGTCCGTTTTACTTTTAAAAATGATATAAATCTGTTCAAAATTCAAACATAACGTCAAGTGAATTAGTACGTTGGTGCATTGTGTCTTGTGACGTGCAAACCAGGTTATACTAATTTAACTAAATTTTTCTATCCAATCAAATGCCGCGTTACAACCATAATTAAATTACAGTATAAGACAGGGAGTCTGGAGGCCGTTTTGAGGCCTCCAGATGGTCCAGGGCAAAGTCCTGTTGGTGACCCATATGCAGGGGGCAAAGCCGGCATCGGAAGCTCCAGGATTCTAGAGATTTTGTAGGGTAAAAAGGAAGTCTTCAAATAGACCTTTGAGATATTTCTTCTCGTGATTACCGGTATACTTAAAGTAATAAAATTATTTACAATTTTTAAAGGTTTGTAGATTTAAGGCAAACAGTCATCAAATCCCTCTGTCTTGTAGAAATCCAAGAAACATATCCTTTTATTTATTTTCTTTCGAATGACTAAATTAATCAGTTTAAAAATCAAGTTCAATGGGACAATGTAAATTAATGAAGTTTTAATAAAAGATATCTATATATACCAGCTTATATTATAATAACAATGGAAGAGTCGTTAAAACACTAGTTAGTATAACCAATTACTTAAAGGTGGGTATATGGGTGACTGGTCATATTTGAACACAAGGACCGCGTAACCAAAATGTTTTTTTCTGGTATTTTTAGTTACACCATCTGCATTGAACACACGCGTTTTCTCCATATTGCACCATTGAAATCAGTCTAATGTAGAGAAATCCCCCAATGTTAAATGAAAACGTATACCTAACCAATTTAGTAGCAAAAAAACCACAGCCATCCACAAAGGCACGAGAGTTTGTTTACATCAAAGTTACACAAGTGCTTGAAAATCATGTCACCCCCTTTCACCCCCTTGCCGAAACAACTGGTTTTAAAAATTCAAGTGACCTCGCAGTTTTACAAAGGTGGGAAAATCAGGCATTTTACACGTTGTTTTTCATCTCATTAAAAAGTACAGTCCCCATCGCTAGCGGAAAACTCCTTGAAACGATGGGGAATTCGGGAATTATTTTATATATATATAAATACAATTCACGCAGTTGACGAGTTAATAAATTAATTCAAAGCACGCAAAAATATGATTACATCAGAATCATATGCAGTGAATGGAATGTCAAAGAGAAAACTCGCTTGTAAATACTGTACATGTAGCAGTGTTTACGCAGTTACATTCAAAGTCAGCACATTTTGGCTAGGACGGATTTATGTTTTCCCGGCGCTCAAACCTGCATCAATGATATGGGTGAAGCGACGCATACTGAATTTGTTTCTGAACCATCTGGAGACCACAATCAGCGCGTTCTGTCGCTCATGGCGCTAAGCAGAGTTCTCCCCGCCCCGTGCTCACCGTCATCTTCAGAGCCCTCGTGTACCATACCGTCACTGCCTGCGAACCGGTAGGCGTACACATTGTGACTTGCGCTGGATATTGTTGGCAGTCTGAGTATTTCGATCAGCGACTCTTTGACCTGTTTGTATGAATTCACTGATGTGGCGTGCGACTCGAACTGGTTTTGGTTGTCTTCAATGTGTTTGCTATTGTTTACCGTTATCTTCACCTGGTCACCTGAGATGACTCCCTCGGCTGAACTCTTCAGCATTGGAGATGTGAATGAGTGTGGAAATGAATTGAAAAATTAACAAGTTCATATTTTGTGGGATATAAATCTTTTAACGGTAGGAATCTAACATTTTATGTTGATAGGGAGTTAAAGGGATGTTCAAAGTAAAAAGTTGAAGCGAGCAGATGATTTAATTCAGCGTATTTCTAACATAACAACCGGCAGAAGTTGGGGTAAATTTTCCCGAATCACTTTGTGTGGCACTGGTCTGAGATTCGGAAGAGACGTCCGTCAAAAATTTTTCAGTCTCGACGAATCTCGCTGAGATTAATACGACTTATCCTAATACCAAGGGTTTGTCCTCACCTACTACGAAGTGAAAACCTTCAGCGTCAGACTGCAACTGCGTTACAACCTCCGTTGTAGCCGCTTATATACTATCACAACTCACGTGATGAACGAGGATCGAAAGGGAGTGGTAAACCGGAAGCGCTTATTACTCAGCTCCAGTAAACAAAATGGGATAAATGATCTCGATTCCGACATGTGTTTCAAGATGAATATAAAAGCATGAAAAAACCACGTGCAACATGGCCAAAATCTTTCGTTTATTTTAACAAGTTTCTGACGGGATCTAGTGAGAGTTTATAGTTATATTTTATTCAATATGTTATCATCGTATCGTACTCAAATATTAATGCAACATTTATTCAATATACGTTTGTATTACTTCTCCGATCAGCTGCTCAAGTGCACATGATTCTACCTGCTGCGCATGTTCCAGAGTTTGTACTTGTGTCTTTTCCGGTTTCGGCTCGTGAAAATTCACAAAGAAATATAATAACTAAAGTTATAAATCGTGGACGCAATATGTGATTTAATTTTATTCTGTATTCTCAATTAGTTACAAACATCTTTACTTATAAAAGAAAGTTCTCATAGATGATGGGCTCCACGTGATTTTGACAGACTGCAGGTAATCAGCGTGTTTCTGTGGTACATAAACCAAGTACGAGTAAATTTTTAATTCATATCTTTCACAATTTTCAAGAGCAGAAAATTTAATTTAATGGCTTTCAACAGCATTTTTTTCTTTTATTATAAGGACATGGCGTTTTATCGTCACAGTATCCATCAAAAGACAAAAGTTAATTGCATGATCGTCGCGAGCGCTAGACATGGTATACACAGGACGAGTAAATGAATGTCAATCATTTTCTTACATCCAATCTGGGGCCTCCATTCATTTGATTGACAGGGGGACACTGACCAGGTCAAATTGAAGGCGGTGCTTATTTTCGGAACCAGTAAGTGAATTAACAACGTATGTACTATCTTCAAATACTTCATGAATGCGACCAAAGGACAACTGATCATCTATAACTGTATAAGCAAAATCACTATGAATAGGAGCTGACCTTTTATTTTTTAAGATCGCTTTTGAAGGTAATGGAATGAATGGTTTTACATAACCGAACTCTATTATATTTTTACAAACACATTAGCGGACAACGTATCTTTGCAAAAATTGTACACAGCTTTTTAATGGAGATTTTCCGGAAATAGTTAAATCTGCATTAAGCTCATATTCATAAGAATTGCTTACACAAACAACATGATAACCATGCTCAACTTGATCTTCGCTTCTGCTTGCTACTTGAGGTCGATGCGAGTGCGGGGCTAGGCGCTGGCACTTGTTGTCATCTGGCAGAGGGGCAATCTCTGAGGTAGTCCGCTCTGTCGACAAAAGAAGCACTTTCAGTTATAAAATGCTTGCTGTCCTGATGCATAATCGCTTGGTTTAGTGGTTTGCATTAACACTCCTGGAGCAAACGTTTGGCTGAGGCCACGAAAAAAAGTCATTGGCGGAAAATGCATTTTGTCTACGAGCCTAACCAGTGTAAGAATTTGGTTTTTCACGATAATTATGCTTGCGCACAGCGCAATTCACGGCACTCCGTAACTTTATCGCATTGTCCTTGTTGTCAGCCAATGGATTGTCTAAATACTCGTTCACAGTGTCCACTCGTGTCTGTCGGCAAGTTTTAGAATTTTGTTACGTTGACGCAATTCGGCAATTTCCTTATCAATAGTCGCTTCTGCTTTTCCCAAGTCGTTATGTGCTATAAAAATCATTAATTCGCCCAACTTCTCCAATCTCTCGGCATTAAATGAGTTCTGTATTCTGTGTCATTCATGCTTGAAGTCAAACTGACCGCCTTTTGCCGATTCCTCGTGTTCTTCACATGTGTTCGCGCGGTTTTCACTTGGCTAAGACTTTAATTGTTTCACAATGGAACTCACAAAAACCTCGTTTTGCTGTTGTAAAGCTTTACGCAAAGAACTCTTAAACAAAGACTCAGCATCGTCATTCGAAAGTTGCTCACCGCTAGCCTCGCCTAAGATAACATCCTCATGTCAGGATCCGAACTTGCATTACTGGTAGCCATTACACCATCACTACGTCCTAACGAGCGGTAGAATGACACAAAACCCGCGCAAATACTATTTATATCCCAATGTCAATGACCTTAAAACACACAGATCTACCCCTTATACCACACAGCTCACACAGAAATATACCCAAACGAACATAATTTTAAATATCTAAGTGTCGAGAGTTCACTTTATTTAAATGTACTGTACGGAGACCAGTTAGGGTCATTAATACATTGTACTTATGTAAGCATTATAAATTAAAAGTTCCCGGGGTTAGTCACATTCTATGCATGGACAAGGCTCTATGTATTGGCCTGAGAGGTGATGAAGGTGACTGACGGCCTATTGTGGACGACCGGAAGAGTTTCCGGATATTGATTACCTGTAACAGGTGAAGAAGTGAACTTTTGGACACGGTGGTACGGTGGTCACAGTGGACAATAGCTCAGAGTAGCATGGTGATTGACGGAGACGAGAGGATTGGAGCCTTAGGACCGTCTCGCGTCGTGTATTGCTGACATTTTGTATATTTTTAAATATTGTATATAAATTTTAAATATTGTACATAGAATTGTACGTAGTTATTATTATTGATCAGAGGCCCGGTCATGGTGACAAATGGTGTGAGAAGTGGGATTTTCTCTGATCAGTTATTTTGTGTGTTCATATTTTAGTTGATGATTTTGTTGTTTCAAAAATTGTTTTCGCTGCAGGGATATTTTTGTGCCTTTCTATTGCAAATTTTGCATTTTTTTCATCAGTATGTTTTGTTTGAAAGCGTGTACCTTTTTCATACCTTTATAAGATATCGTTTCAGAAATAGGCATGGTGAAATTTAGCAAAGCCATATAAGTACAGAGCTATAAAAAACTCCTGTGGAGATGGTTACAATGGTCTGTATGTAAAAAAAATAGCCATTATGGTCACATCCTGTGCTCTTTCTAGTTATGTTTGTGTTAGTTTCGCTTAGTATTTTTCATTTTTGTTTGCACGGTTGGTTTTGTTGTTATCTGATCAGTTGTGTCTTTGGCAAATATGGATGTTCTTAAGGAAATAACCGAGTGTGGGAAAAGTTAAGTTTTGACAGGTGCAGATCTACAGAAGTTTATTCATCAGCAAAAAGCATTCCATCTAGACCAACGAGCGGCCGACAGGGGGGAAAAAAAGAAGCCAGAGAATTTTTCTTGAGAAGCAGTCGCTCGAAAAGCTGAAATTAGAAGAGAAAAAAGGTATGACAGAGATTGGAAGTAAATACAGCTTGACTATTCAGACATTGGAACATAAGGTACAATTAACAAAAAAGGAAATTTATTCAGAACATTCTTATAATGCAATAGTTCCTAAAATGCCTTTCCTTGATGAGTCAAAGGACGATATTGACTCTTATTTGAGACGTTTGACAGAGCAGAAGTGGAAAGAAGATATTTGAGCAGTTAATCTCAGCGCTTTACAAAGTCGTGCACTCGATGTCAATGCTCTCGTTTACCCTAGGAAAAAGCAACAGACTTCGACGCTTTAAAGACTGCTTTATTGAATAGGTTTAAAAAAAAACCAGAAGATGGATTTCATCAGAAATTCCGTAGGTGTAGACCAGAGGTAGGAGAACCTGTTTCACAATTTTCAGTTCGTTTAAGTAGTTATCTCGATAGATGGGTGGACTTGGCAAAACAAACAACATATATGAAGGACTTTTTGATATGATGCTACGAGATCAGTTTTTCTCTAATTGTAACAGATCTTTTGCTTTTCCTAAAGGAACGCATTCCAAAAGATATTCAAGAAATGTATGTATTAGCGGATCAATTTAAAGAAGCTTGACATGCTAATATTCAGACTGTAGTTTCTTCCAGCAAAAGGGAAACTTTCGGGAACAACAGCTCAACATCTATGGATCGAGAGAAACGAGAACAGAAAACTGGAGGAAATCCACTTACTATAAAGCCTCCGATAAGAAGAGACGAACAATGTTAAAAGTGCAACAGACCCGGTCACATAAAATCTCATTGGCCTAAGAAGTACCGCAATTCTGTTGGGACAGCTATGGGAAAGAAGAAAGTGTTGATAAACATTCTGACATCCAAGGCCAGTGTGGCGCTTTTACTTCTTTTACAAATACTTCTACGTATTCGATGGAGTGAAGTTCAGCAGATTTTGTAAATTTTCCATCATGTAACATTGCTTCATCATTTGTTGACATGCCTCCGTGTGATGGAATGTTAAATGAACATTTAGTGACAGTTCTTAGAGACACTGGATGCAATGGTGTGGTTGAACGTAGAGCCTTACTTTGTGATGATCAGCTTACAGGAATCCAGAAAGTTTGTGTTCTTGCGGATGGATCCCGAATCCAAGTTCCGGTGGCACGTGTTAAAGTAGACACTCCATGTGAATGTGGTTAGTCACATTCTATGCATGGACAAGGCTCTATGTATTGGCTTGAGAGGTGATGAAGGTGCATCACGGCCTATGGTGGACGACCGGAAGTTAATTACCTGGAACAGGTGAAGTAATGAACTTTTGGACACGGTGGTCACAGTGGACAATAGCTCAGAGTAGCATGGTGATTGGCGGAGACGAGAGGATTGGAGCCTAAGGACCGTGTGCGTCGTGTATTGCTGACATTTTGTATATTTGTAAATATTGTATATGAATATTTTATTGTATATAGAACTGTTGTTATTACTGATCCGAGATCTGGTCATAGTGACGCACTTCATATAAAGTTCAAGTATTTACAAGATAATCAACCGCCTTCATCCCTACAAGCAATCAATCAGGGTACAACTATTCATCGCATTTTTCTTCATGTTAACAATATCGATGTCCTCGGTCAAGAAATCCGCTACAATGTTTACTTTAAACCTTAAAATCATCATTGTTGCCGTTGTAAATAACCCTTCCCCCAACTCTTTGGTCTTCGACATATATATTGTAGTTGTTAAATGATATATATATATATATGTAAGTCTTTCCCACTGTACATACACAATGTCAATATATTCAAACTTGTAAGGTCACTTTACAGACATTTCACATTATTTCCTTAATTTTTTACGAAGATATTTCTAAAAACTGAAGACGATGATGCAGGAACAAATATATCATCAACCTGTGAATGCCATGTGGGTCAGTTTCGCTGCAACCATGTATACCGCTGCACTTCTGTATGGGTAATGTATTGTTATACAAATGTAAATCAGCATTCTTGTGTTAATCATGATTGTAAAAACTGTTTAATGTATATTGTAAGCTGATTTCGTGCATTCCAGTTTCTATTAAGTTTAATTTAAAGTATAAATCTATACGATAGATTTGCTTAACATTGATATAAGATATATAGGTCAAGTAAGACGGATGTGAAGTGCAGCTGGATCAAGCATCCAAAATCGACACTTTCCAAATCCACAACAACCTTGGCAGAAAATGTATCCACCCAGGCAACAAGATTATAGTTAAATCACCAGGACACTTATGCAATACATTTTCGATAAAATGTCAGTTCTAGATAAAAGAGGCATTCTGAGAGTATTGCATAAGCAATACACGTCCCCTACCGGCTTGTATTATTCTATGAAAGCTTCGAAGCATACATCTATTACAAAACTATTATAAACGAGATGTTATGCTTTAATCAGAGATAAAAAAAACCCAGAAGAAATTCAAACTACATCGTTGATATAGAAATTAAATAAAAAATGGGTAAAATATTACTCTTTATTTTATCTCCAGTGATTTAGCCAAGTCCGTTTATTATTTGCTGATAGAAATTTGTGAAAACAATGCACTATTATGCAGAATATCATTTCTAACCGTCTTCTGTACCCCGAATTAACAGACCAACCCGATAAAGAAACTGATTGTAATTATACAAAAAAACCCTGTCGATTAAATTAACAACACAATGCTTGACACTATTTTACATAACTTATTTGTTTGTTGGAAACAATAAATGGAATGGTACAAGTAATGCACGATATTATTACTGACTACATACTTTATTAACTTTACCTCGTTTATTCAATACACACCGAACCCGATAACGAACCCGAACATTAAAAAAGTGGAATATAAAAATTAAATTTTCTCGAAATTATGCCAACCAGACGCTACATAAGTGTAAACTTGATCTGTAGTTTGACTTTTTGAAGCTGTTCAGCAAATTTCATATTATTCCTCAAACGCACAAAGAAAAAAGTGTGGAAAACTGAAGTGGGACAGACAGATGGACGGACAGACAGACGGACGGACGGACAGATAGACTGACTGACGGACGCAGAAGAAAGCTATAGTCCCCTTCAGTGAAACCGGTAGGGGACTAATAAGAGAAACCATACTAAATACATTTCTATAAATGTGAATTCAAAAGAGAGATGACAGATGCCGACAGATCATATTTGTATGATCAGCTATGTCTTTTGGGTAGATTTCCAGGTTTGATAAACAACTATTATGTTATCGCCTTTTTGAGGCAACTCTGTTTCCTCTATATGAGGACCTATACTTTACATAAATATTGTATTGTTGTTATGCATGGACATGAATTTATTTGAAAAAAAACCCTCTGTTCTTTCAGTCTGCATGTGCATATAACACAGAGATTATTAAACTTTTAAAGCTAAACACCTCTTGTAAATAGGCAATTCCGCCATATTTCTCTTTCATCACCGTTATCCTTATGTCCCCTTTAAAAGTTCAATAAAATTAACAAATTTTACGCACTCTTATCAAGCCAGGGGAATACTAACATCAAAACAGGTCAATATTTTATTAACAAACAGATATATGCACATGAAATAAGAAATAATGCATAAAATCTAAAGACATGAAAAGAACACTACAACTCCGCCACGAATTGCAAGTGTGTAACACAAATGAAGGGTTTATATAGATACCTGTATGACTGTGCTTTTTTTCGAGCGATGTTCAGCTTTAAAATACATAAATGAATATTGAAACAACTGATATGTAAAAATATATATATATACATATATATATATATATATATATATATATATATATATATATATATATATATATATATATATATATATATATATAGTATATGCTGGAAAAATTGCCTCGCAACAAAATTCACATTTCTGTAATGTGGTTAACCCATTAACGTATATTCCAATGAAAGCAGTCTTTGTCGTAAAAATTGTTCATCAACATTTTTATCTTTTATCTACATAATTGTCATACTTATGCTTACAATGGCTACATATGTTAATTTTAAAATTTTCACATCCATTTAAGTTTCTGGCAATCTAATTTCTTTTATTTAATCTTAGCAGCTATGCATTCGATTTTATCGAATGAGCCTGGATGTGAGGAAATACCAGCATTACTTATTGAGGACCAGCTGACAAGTGAAGACTACATGAATGCCCTGTGCAAATCTTGTATAGATAAGCTTGTTATTTCTTCGCAAAATACCAATAAGACTGCATAGATGATTGCAGGTCAACGAGAGAAATCGTTATAGACAGCTGTTCGCAATTTACTTGGGGCTTGTCCACGGTGATCCAATTACGTGTAATATGAACGTAAAGTTACAGCATCACTAGCTATTTTTAGCTATTGAAATGTCTGTCACAATCAATAGATCTATTCATGCTTACAATTTTCCTGTAGGGTACCTCTGATTTTTATTCTATGTTCATATCCTTTTTGGGTGCCTCAAATTTTGTCAATTCAGGTATTGGTCAATATTGGACTATACTCGGACGGTTCTATTTGTTTACTTTGATGCTATAAATACCCATGTTTTTTGGTCAGTGAGCCGGGGTCCATTAACACGCACTGCAGTAGTAGCACGATGTATAGCTAAGCGTATTTTTTTACGGTAACCATCCCCATAAGGGGTAAGTTCATTTGTCCTTGTACTTTAGTCTTGTTTGCAATATTTAAGACTTTAGGTAACTGTTCTTATACGTGTTCGATAGTATTTTCGTGTTAACGTTTTACATACTTGTTTATTTACCGTAGAGTTATAGTGCGTTTGTGTGACAAGCGTGGTTTGCTAGTTTATTTGTGCGTTTATAATTTGTAGGTTTATGTGGCGTAATTGGTCATACATTGACTTTTTGTGATGTTAAGGGGTCTTATACACTTAACTATATTGCATGTTAAGAGGTCTTATACGCTTAACTGTGACAGTGTTTGATACGTTAAGGGGTCTGATACACTTAACGGTTTTGTAGAGCGAGTATTGTTCGGTGTGATTGTATGGCGTGCAGTTGCGGTAATTAGATAAATAAGTATATTGTGGAAGTGAAACGTTTAATTGAAAATATTGTTATTAATATATAATTAAAAGGTTCCAGCAAGGCTCCAGCAGTGTCCCGGTGATGATCCAGCCATCGTCATCAGTGTTCCGGTATTGAACATCTTACCACCCGTGTAACCTCCTTCGAGTATTTACTTACTACGCTGGAAGCCGGTGGACGGAAGCCGTCATCTTAGGACTGCCTAGCTTTTAATTAAGAGAGGTTGAAAAAACATTGATACAAAATTCAATCATGTTTTTTCAAGTGGCATTCACATGAGCCATCTCGAAGAATGCAAATAACTTCCATACTGACTGGTATCTTTGGATATCCAAAACACCACAATGATTGACAATGGCAGCGTCAGAGGTGGAACCAGGAAAGAGTTTAGAAAAATACACAAGTGCCACATTTGGTGCTACGCAAGTGACAGCCTTTGTGCCTTTGTTGTATAGAGACTACAATTGCTGTAAGATAAAGACTGGCTGTTCATTTTTAATGGTACATTATGTTAATTTTTGTGACATCTATATCGATTCTTGCCTAGGAGAACTCCTCGAATAATTTGGCATTGATCCTTTGTAATTCAACTGGGAAGGTATTCCTACAGTTTTGATTACTCTTTCAAATAAAATTCAAATAAGTGCTGCAACTTATGTATTAAGGATATTGGATATTGTAGAATTGCTGGTGTTGAATCTTGACGCTAAAAATCTTTACCCCTGTTATATAGTTAGATGTACCCATCTGCTCCAAAACATTGACCAACACATTAAATGCCTCCGAGGAAAATTAAATATGTAAAAGCATATGTAATTTGAAACATGCATGTCAATTTTTTTTATTCAAACTATCACTATATAACATGTGATATACCTTTATTTTGGAATGTTAACCATCTTTTTCAGGTAGAACTAAAAACTACATTAGTACATGCAGATTGAAAGTGTGGTGTACTACTTGTAATATACAGTTATATATTTCAAATATCTTTAAGAACAACGCTGTATATATGATTTAGTTTACAAAATTAACAACTCTATTAAATAGATTTTTTCTTTCAAAAAAAAAACATACTTAAAACAGTTAATATGAAGCTGTGGAATACACCCTTGGAACAAACCTTGTCTGGGTCTTACATTATGTTTCTCATAGTAAAAGCTTGTTTTCTCAATTTAATGTATACGTCTACTCAGAATAAAAAACAATCCACTGATGATAATGAAAAACCATCGTAGAGTGTTATACACCTTCCATGGTATTGTTATTTTTCACTTGACCTTGAATATTTTTTTGAAAATTTAAGAAAAATCGCTAAAAATTTTCACTATGATTGAGATTTTCTTAATTGTGAAAATAATAAAAATTGCTTAGCTCTTATAAAAATGAAATACAGTTTATGAATGACAGTGACACAAATAGATACCAAACATTAAGTTATCATTCACAATTTTTATATAATATTCCAGCCCGAATTTCCTCTATCAGTTTTCAAATTCTTACCCATTTTTGATTCAAATTAACAAAAAACTGAGCGATGATAATACTAAAATTTTTATAGCATTAAACTAAGTATATTGACCGTATTCTGTTGGCATTAAATTTATATAAATCAATGATCAAAATTATTTAGATATAGAGTCTTTTATCGTTTTTAAGCATTTTTTAATATTTTGGCAGTGTGTGCAATACTATTTTCTAAATGAAACAAAATAGCTAACAAAAAACATGCAAAAAATATGCAAAATTATGTTTACTAAGATATAAAGTCTTAACTTTCAGTACTATCAAAAATATTTCAGAGAAAAACAAAATCTTCAAAGTTAAGTCCGAATTTCCTCTGTTTTGCTGAAGTCTAATTTGTTGAAGCATAATTCCATAATGTAATAAAAATATCGAATGTAATGTCAATAATAATTCATTTCATAAATAGGTTTTTTGTTTCGAACAAATTTTACTCAATCTGACATTGATCTTTATAACAATCCGAATTTGAGAACTCAAACCCTGAGTAAACAACGTCCTTAAGAGGTTCCAAATCGCTTTGGAGGTGATTGTTTTTTTAAATCATTTACACTTTCTGCAATATTTAAGAAAAAGCCATCAACAATTTTATCTTTTAAGCATACTAAAGTTGAGAAATGTTAGAGAATAAATGCCTTAATCTGCAGGCATTTATGAAAAGTTAATTGCCCCATTGCCCCAGAAAATTGTAAAAGAAACTTCATTTCTTCTGAAATGTCACATTTTGAGTAATGAAATTTGAAGTTTGCATATACATTTATTTTTCTTTCTCTAAAGAATCAAATTCAAAAAAATATATAACGAAGTATTTCATTTATTTAAGAACATGTGTACTCTGATTTTATCCAGTAAAGAAACGGCATAGCAGTGGTCGTGATCAGCGTTGCTCCCTTGCACATATTTTGTCATTTATGGTTTCATTCTGAAAAGTTTTAAATTCTATTCTTTTATCACATATATTAATTAAGAATATCTCATTTAAAACTTTTGCAAGCAAGACCAAGTGTTCTGATATTTCTATATGAGAGTTGATATGAAAAACGTATCACCTTCTTAGGAATCTGAAACGTCATCGCGGTGTGCATGGTTAGAATTAAAATGTACTATCCTACAGCTCAGTAAAATAGTATAAAAGGTAAAACAATGCAAAATACCGATAGCACCAATCACCCCTTCTTCTTCAACCAACTCTTCTCTCGCGCAAAAACACCCCATGCATCCAAGTTTATATCAGATATTATCACAAAATTCATATGCTGAAAATTTTACTCAAACCTGGCGATGAAAAGTATCCTTTGAAAATCTCGTTAAAAAACTAAATCTATAAACTTTTCACATGGAAATGTCAGTACAGTGGACTTTGTAAATACACCCTTTGATGAAACACCGTGACCTTGAATGACGCTTTTTTTATCTATTTTTTTGTAAAAGAGGTAAAACTGCATATTTACCTGCACCTCAAACAATCATTAAGCAAGCCCTTAAAGGTGATTTAAAGGTGGCGTAAAGGTGGCTTAAAGGATATACAATATTTAAGCCATCTTTAAGCCACCTTTAAGCATCTTTAAGTGGCATTTACGGTCTCTTTACACCATCTTTAAGTTCCCTTTAAGTTCCTTGAAGTCAAGTTTGATCAAGCTGAACAGATTCAGGTTAAATACATAAATTAAATGCAAAAGCTCTTTATTGGGATGAGGGGGTGATCTGAGTGATGATATAATTTCCAAGGAAGGGGGTGGTTGTTCCAGGCGGTTTTAATTGTCCTCCATTCAACTCAGATCGCTATCATCAACACCGCTCGAATTAACACAGATTGCCATTATAAATTTCTATATTTTATATTTTTTTTTGGGGGGGGGTTCAAAATTATTGTAGGGGTGGGCACAGTCTATATTTCTGAATTTGCGCATGAAATTATATTAAAGTAGGCTTGTTTCCTATTATAAATTAATAGATCTCTCTCTCTTTCTCTCTCTCTCTCTCTCTCTCTCTCTCTCTCTCTCTCTCTCTCTCTCTCTCTCTCTCTCTCTCTCTCTCAGTTCATCCAGTTAATAAATTAATAAACAAAATTCGATAGAACATGAATAATGCATGATTAAATTAAATAATCAGTTTAAGATGTGTTTTTTTTCAATTTAAAATATTTCTAGGTCTAATTCTAGATATTCTAGATACATGTTAAGAAGGAGAAGACTCTCAACTGCCTTTGTTATATGGGGCGGGATATTACTGCTTCATTTATTAAACATACTGTTGTTCGTTTGTGTATATCTAATTAGAGCCTATTGTTTGTCCAACCTAAGAAAACCCAGGGAACTAACACAGAATATACAAGATATACACAACAGGTGTGTCGTGTGTCCAGGTGCACGTCAGGGTTTCTAAAGGCGTTGACATCTTAGTATGTTCGTGTATACAATAAGACTAGAGAATGAAAGTTTATTTACATTTGTAATTCATTCTCAAAGTGTTGTTTCCTAACTCTGTGTTTTAGAAATGTTACATCTACAAATTAAAGATGTATGTAAGAGTAAAATCTAGAGGGTATTAATTACTGTACCGGTGATCATAAATGGGGGTTAATTATTTAAATAAATATTTCACATATATACCCGGCAGGGTACATCATACAGTTGTATGTATATTTATACATCATTTGCAATTGCCACATGCAGTAAATACGTCACCGGTAATTGGTTACATTGTTAGAATTGATAGTTTAAAATTCAATTATGCAATTTAATATTTAAACATAGCCAAATCATTTAATTTGCTTTTCTAGTGTAAATGTATAATAATCAATATTATCAAAATTATACATGCTGGAACGGCGCCGTGATCATGAAAACCGAGAAACTGCGTAGAACGTACATGTATGCCATAATAGTTTCGATGCATTTAAAAAAGAAAGAGTTTTATCTTCTTCCTTGCACTTCATTTAGCTAGGAATTAGGTGAACGTATATCTACTCATTTTAAATTTATTAATTATTAATAAGTAGTAGTAGGCCTAACAATTTCCATTTAGGTATAATATATTTTTTTCACTGAAGACCAAGTTCCATATTTTACTCTAAATACATGCATGCATGTAATTTATAAATTACATATAACTGATTGTTACAAACTGAATGGAAGTCAAAATCTTTTCAAGTAAAAAATACACAATCATTACATTGATTCAATAGCCACTAATTTATAGAAAAAAAATACTCCTAAAATATATGTTGACGTGGCGCAGAGGGAGTGAGGTGATGCTAGTAAACCAAGGGGTCCAGGGTTCAATCCTGCTCATGGGGTTTTTAATTTCTTTTTTTTTCATTTTATTTTCTAGAGCAACAAGAGGCCCAGGGGCCACATCGCTCACTTTCATGAGCAACAATTGCCTTAATTCTGATCAAATTAGCATTACAGTATCAAAATATCTTGACAACTGAGTACAGTAGATCTTGCTAAAAAAAAAATGAAAAATCTGCCAATTTGTATCCACCTCTTATTCTTTGGTAAATACCAAGCCCCTTTTGTTGTTGTACCTGATAGAAGGTTTTTCTCTATTCCTATATAACCCCCCCCCCCCCAATTTCATGGCCCCACTTTTCTCTAGGGAATCATGGTTTCATCAAACTTAAATCTGCATAACCTGTGCTTTCACACTAAGTACTGAGTTTTGAACCGAAAACTTTCCCAGAATACTTTTAAAGATTTTCTCTTTATATTCCTATGTAAAAATTCAAACCGCCATCACGGTCCCGCCCTACCACTAGGGACTGTGATTTTGCAAACTTGAATTTACACTACCCGAGGATGCCTCTACACAAGTTTAAACCTTTTCTGGCCAAATAGTCTTTAAAAAGAAGATTTTTAAAGATTTTCTCTATATATTCCTAAGTAAAAATTCATCCCCCATTGTGGTCTCACCCTACCCCTGGACTATTATTTAAACAAACTTGAATCTATATGATCTGGGGATGCTTCCACTCAAATTTGGGCTTTCCTGGCCTAATAGTTTTGAGAAGAAGACTTTTTAAGATTTTCTCTATCGATAAAAATTCATCCCCCATTGTGACCCCGCCCTACCCCCAGGGACCATGATTTGAACAAACTTGAATCTACACTTCCTAAGGATGGTTACATGCCAATTTGCTTTCTTGGCCAAATAGTTTTAATAAGAAGATTTTTAAAAGATTTCCTCTATATATTCCTATATAAAACTTGATCCCCCAATTGTGGCCCCAACCTACCCCCAGGGACCATGATTTGAACAAACTTGAATCTACACTATTTGAGGATGCTTCCACTCAAATTTGAGCTTTCCTGGCCTAATAGTTTTTGAGAAGAAGACTTTTTAAGATTTTCTCTATCGATAAAAATTCATCCCCCATTGTGACCCCGCCCTACCCCCAGGGACCATGATTTGAACAAACTTGAATCTACACTTCCTAAGGATGGTTACATGCCAATTTGCTTTCTTGGCCAAATAGTTTTGAGAAGAAGATTTTTAAAAGATTTCCTCTATATATTCCTATATAAAACATGATCCCCCAATTGTGGCCCAACCCTACCCCCAGGGACCATGATTTGAACAAACTTGAATCTACACTATCTGAGGATGCTTCCACTCAAATTTGAGCTTTCCTGGCCTAATAGTTTTTGAGAAGAAGATTTTTAAAGATTTTCTCTATATATTCCTATGTAAAACTTGATCCCCCAATTGTGGCCCCGACCTACCCCCGGGGATCATGATTTGAACAAACTTGAATCTACACTACCTGAGGATGCTTCCACTCAAATTTGGGCTTTCCTGGCCTAATAGTTTTTGAGAAGATTTTTAAAGATTTTCTTTATATAGTCTTATGTAAAACATGATCCCCCTATTGTGGCCCCACCCTACCCCCGGGGACCATGACTGAACAAAATTGAATCTACACTACCTGAGGATGCTTCCATTTTAATTTGAGCTGTTCTGGCCTAATAGTTTTTGAGAAGAAGATTTTTAAAGATTTTCTCTATAAATTCCTATGTAAAACTTGATCCCCCTATTGTGGCCCCACCCTACCCCCGGGTACCATGATTTGAAAAACTTGAATCTACACTACCTAATGATGCCTCAACACAAGTTTAAGCTTTTCAGGCCGAATAGTTTTTGAGAAGAAGATTTTTGAAAAATACCAACAAATTTTCAATAATTCTCAATTATCTCCCCTTTAAAGAGGGCGTGGCACTTCATTTGAACAAACTTGAATCCCCTTTACCTAGTGGTGCTTTGTGCAAAACTTGGTTGAAATCTGCTCAGTGGTTCTTGAGAAGAAGATGAAAATGTGAAAAGTTTACAACAACGACGACATCAACGGCGACGACAGACAATGGACAAATTGTGATCCTTTTGCTCAGGTGAGCTAAAAAAGGTTAAGTTTACAATACAATAAGTTGTTAAAGTTGGTTTCTGGAAGAACAGACTTTGAAAATTTTCTTAATAGATATTGACAATTTTTATTTACTTTTTTAATCTTTAGTTTTTAAGATCTGTGTACAAACATAGAATTGTGAGCAAATCTCTGTATCTTGCTTATAATTCGAAGCTTACCACTCAAATATGGTTAGTAAATAGAAATTGTAAACAATTAAACACAAGAAACATGCACTATAACAAATAAAGAATACAATTTATTTTTTCGAAATGAATCATATATATACATGTACATGTATATACCTACATATTTCCGACAGCGATATCAAACTCTATTTAAACTGAATAAACTCGAGAAAATGCCGAGCATCTCAACAAAACCTATTGCATTAATCTACCATTACGCAAAAGATAATGCCGAATTACCGATAGAATGAATTTTATTTCAGTACTTTTTTGATACATCATATTTTGCTTAATTTGCGCAGGTAAACAGTAAACTGTTTGATTTACCGAAGTCTCTGTTTGATTTGATACGTAAAAATCACGAAATACAGACGATAGTTCCCAGGTTACAAAGCATAAATAATGAAAACGAAACGAAAATCAGAACAAGCTAACACCAACGTCATGTGTGAAAACTGTCAACGCATTCATGGCATTGAAATATTTAGCCTCAATTTACTTCACAAAATCGGCACGAATATATTTTGCATGTTTAAAAAATTTCCCTTCATTCGCGAACTGTTGCACAACAAGCAAATTCATCATAGTCAGATCGACCCTTTTTCGTATAATGTCATGGCTGCTTTAAACAAAGAACCTCGTTTTAGAAGTATGAAATACGAGTCTTGGTAAAATGGGTATGCAAACCCGGGCCGTGGCAAAATAAAAGCCGGGGCAGATCGGCAATCGTCAATTCCAAATACGCATTATTTTGCAGCAATATTTACAGCAAATACAAATATACTGGTCCATCAAATATCCTGAAAATTTAATGAGATTGGCAGATTAATAACTGCCAATCTTTTGTTTTGCCCAGGCCAAGTCTTGTCTACCAATTTTATCGGATGCCGAGCCCGAAGCTATTAAACGGATTGAAACACGCCTTTCCTTTATTATTATTTTCGTAATAACTCAGATTTGAAACAGAATCAGACCTTAATTTTTGCAATTTATATTTTCCTTCACATAAGGATAATTTATGCTAAGCTACGTTGAATTGGAATTAGTAGTTCTTGAGAAGAAGATTTTTAAAAATGCACCCCCCTTTTTCTACAGTTTCAAGGTTTTCTCCGCTTTGAATACAGATCGGACTTTTATTTCTGCAATTTATATTCGCCCTCCCATAAGGGTGCTTTGTGCCAAATTTGGTTGAAATTGGATAAGCGGTTATAGAGAAGAAGTTCAAAATGTAAAAAGTTTACAGACGGACAGACAGACGGACGGAAAGACGGACGGACGGACAGACGGACGACGGACAAAAAGTGATCAGAATAGCTCACTTGAGCTTTCAGCTCAGGTGAGCTAAAAACAGTTAAAATTCCTTTTCTGTCTTAAAGTTAATACATTTTGTTGGTAAATTAAGAACAATATTGAATTTTAAAATTTTTAATGGCTTAAAGGTGGCTTAAAGATGTTTGGACATTAAGGACCTATAAGATGTCTTTAAAGGTGGCTTTAAGGTGGCATAAAGATAGTATTTAAGCGGCCTTTAAGCCATCTTTACGCTTTCTTTAAGTCACCTTTAAGCAACACATATAGCTTAAAGGTGGCTTAAAGATCGTCTTTAAGCTACCTTTAAGCACCTTTCAGTTATCTTTAAGGAGAACTTAAAGATGTCATTCATCCTGTGTCCACTTTTTCCTTTCATTAGGATGTATTGGAAATCAAAACAAGCTGCACGTTCCTTTTGCCCCTGTCATATGATTGCACCCAAATACAAAACAAAGTGGCATCTCGTCTGCTGTCCGGAAGTTGTATATCGAAAGTGAAAGTTAACGAGACTTTCCGACCCCATACTGATACATCTGGAATTCCGACAAAATTGTAAGTGGATTTCAAAAACAAATTTCTGTTTCATTTAGCAATTCGTTATAATATTTTACGTTTATAACTACAATTTGTTCAAAGCGTCAAAAAGGAAGCGTTTTAGAGAATTTAAGAATATCACTCCTGTTGTTTCATTATCTATATAAACGTTGAAGTTTTCTAAATGGCATTGCATAGTAATTTTTTTCGCTACAGCTAGCATTTGACATCGGTCATATATAACCTTTTAAGAATATAACTCTAATTTAGGTAACATCTTAAACTATCCTTTTCTATTATTAATATCATTGGAATATTTTAAAAATTATGAAATTTCCTTTGTGTTGTTTTGGTTTTATATTTCATTTTAAACTACGGTTGTTCTTACTGAAAGCTTGAACGTTTGTATTGTCATGTAAGTCAACATTTTTGTCTATCTCTTTTGCTCAAAACATAATGATTAAGATATCAATCTATTACATTTACAAAGACTAATTCTTTTACGGCTTCCCAAAAATTGCAAACGTATTTTATCGTTTCTGTTTACGATTTCTCATTTTTAGTTTAAATTCTAGCGTAATGATGATTCATTGAGTGTTTGTTTTCTTATTTTACTGATTAAATAGAATGAACCAAAACCGGATTAATGAAAAATGAAATGGAACAAAACAAAAGTTTTACTCAAAACGTTGACACAAGACAATTGACAATCCAATTACATTGAACTGGTTTTTAAAACTTATCCTCACGTGTACCATTTCTTAAACTCTGTATGTGGAAAACATTTTAGCAGTCAAGCTCTTTACACATAAACTTTAAATGTCCGTTGTCAAAGGCTGACTCAACAATTTGATATCTCATATTTCTTTCTTTTTAAATCTAAAAATGTTTAAGGCCCATCTTAATAGGGCTGAATTTTAGTTCTGAGATATAAGAAAACGACAAATGTTTTGGTCTAGTTGTTTTACCTGTGATTTTTTTTTTGGAAATACGATATATAGATGATAAAGTCATACAATATAAGGGTTTTTAACAATTAACGCAAAATAGGGGAAATCTCATAATATGATATTTAGGCATTATAACTTGTTAACCAAAATCAAATGAATCTAACATTTTTTGTATTATAGAAACCAATTACAACTTATAAGCAAGCATCAAACATTATTGCTGAACGTATTAAAATAATCAATAGATTGACATATCAAGGATAACTGTATTTGTTGGAGAAAATATCAGATTACTTTATGACAAAATTCAATCAACGAACAAACGCATATACAAGAACCAAGGTTCCAAATGAAAGTTGACTTTGTACGAACCATTTTTATATATTCTTGTCACTTTTAATTTTTTTTATTTTATTTTATCTGAAAACTAAAAGAAAACAGAAGAAAACCATTGCATACTATCTTGTAATTGTTACAGGGATAGATATCTCATGATTTTCAAACACAAAAAAGCCATAGAATATAATTGCAAAAACACCGTTTCAATACTACAGATAGATGGTGGAGATTAATGGAAAAATATTCGATTTGTTTCTATATCAGAGAAGAATATAGAAACTTTACTTAAAGAATCAAATATTCAGCTGTACAAAATTTAAGATGCAACCAAGCAAATCAAAGTACTGAAAGTACACATAGGAGTTGAACATGGCGAAAATTTAAAAGCGATACCACTTAGAGTGGGAAGTTTGGTTTGTTTGTTGATTAAGAATTTTACACTCATATGGAGACGCAACCACTTGCTGGTGGAATATTGCATTTGTAACTATGCTCGGCACTAGGGCCATTGAGCAGTGAGGAAATTTTTCTAGTCTCATCCGAAGGACCAGTCTCCATAAGGTCCTACATGGATTTAAATCGGCGACAGAAAGTTTAGTGATCAAAAATTATCATATTTTACAGTTAGCTGTAGCAGATATTCATAGTATTGCACCAAACTTGAATTGTTTTAAAAGTATTTGAATATAATAATAGGCTCTTGGACCACAATGCTCGCCTTGTAAATCTAGTCCCGTTTTTGTTTTCAAAATCTTCACTTTTATGAAAGAAAAGTGACAACATACATGTGGAGTATGTTTCAACTAATCTGTCTTTTGCCTCACAGCGGACCGAAAGTGACGCACGATCATGGTTTTACCTGATCGGCACTAAGAATTAAAAAAAAATTATTCCTAAAAATTTCAATGTTCTATCTTTAATCGTCTTTTAGAAAAAGGGACAACAAAATCACCTTTTTAAAAAAGAAAAACGAACATAACGGCCAACCGGAAGTGACATCATCAACAAAAATGTACGTGATGAAAAACCTTGATATCTTGCAATGGTATTATTCGTAAAAATTTCATAAAAATCCGTTGTAGCATATTTGAGGTATTTGAGTTTAAAGAAAAATTTTAAAGTAAAAAAGGATAATTATAATAGTGAAAAATAGAGGAAAAAAAACCCTAACAAAAACAATAGGGTCCTCCGTTGGAATAACATTTCAGTGTATTTTTTAGAACAATAAAATTTATTTGATAATTAAAAAATCAACTCTTCTCCACCTAATTATGGCCTCATTCTCCCCCCGGGAATCATTTAGTTTGAACAAACTTGAGTCTACACTACTTAAAAATGCTTCGATCGATGGTAACCGAATAACAAAACTTCATGATAAATGCGATGTCTTCAATTTTTTTTAAGTCAACTTTCCTTACTTATGTAGCAATATACCTCCATCACCTGTATATAGTGTTTTTGTCTCTTAGTTCATTTGATATGCAAGGGTAAGCTCTTCGTATGAACAACTTTTAAGACGAGGCAAACTGCTGACAAACAAGTTGATAAAACATGACTATCAACAGTCTCGTTCGAAGTCATCTTTTCATAAGTTTTATGGTCGATACAATGACCTTGTCAGCAAATACAATCTTCAGTTCTATCGTATGCTGACTGACGTTTTTAATACTAGTTAATAGACCGTAATTAATCATCAAATACTCTACGTGTTTTCCGTGTGTTTTTTTGATTACGACAAAGAGCAAATTTCGGGTGTAACCGGTCAGCAGAAGATGGTCACTCCTCCGTGGCACCTGATCCTACCTCTATTTTTGGTCTGTGTTTGCTCTGCTCCTTTTTGTAATTTTCCTTTTCACTTTTGATTTTGAACGCTATTCGTTATCGCCATATGTCATTCCACACAAGATACAGTTTGTGTAGCCAAATTGTTTTCAAGAAAATTTTCAAAGATTGTTCTTTATAGAATACATGTCAAAATTCGACTCTCCATTGTTATTGCAGCCTTACCACAGGGATCATGATTTGAACAATTTTTGAATCTACAGTACCTAAGGATGCTTCCACTCAAATTTCTGCTTTTTTGTTCCCTATTTTTTCTGAATTTTTTTTGTTTACAATCGATGCAAAAATGCGGGTTAGATAAACCCAAAACATTCCAGGAATGAAACGAAATGGTTCCCTTTCTAAAGATGCAATTGGTGTGGGGGTTTTTGTGTGCTCATGCAGAAATTATTTTTATTCACTTTGAATATTTTAAAATTTGAAAGGTCACCGATTTTGCTGATGTAGATAGGCGAAGTTCTAAAGCTTTCTTACAAAATTGGGTCATTCATAAAATATTTCACACTGTAATGGCAAAAATAAATCGAACAATGCAGCTCTAACATAATTGACGTATATATATATATATATATATGGCAATATTTAGTATATACGTCCTTAGTATTACCAAAGACACACTCCTGAAAACCTCGAATATTGCTTTTTTTCAGATATATAATAACATTACCGGTTAATTAATTTCTACTATGCCGCAGACAATGCAAGTAGGTTTCGCCCTATATTCTGATCTGCGTCACTGTGTCGATATTTTTGTGCATATAATTGTTGTTCGTATTTTTTATCGTTAACAGATGGCGCTACACTACAAATTAGGTTTGTAACGCAAATTAAGGAGACATTTATGTTCTGTATAATTCAGTATTACTTTGAACGAGATAAAATATTCATGATATGTTTAATATATAGTTACATTTGCTTACACTTTAGATTATCAAAATTAGATCAGTACAGAAAAAATGACAGGAACTATTTGGTGGCGGATATTGAATTTATATATGGCTATATCAAGTTTCACACGAGTAAATCAGCCGACACAGGAGGCCCCATTGACGGCCACTATATAATCAATACAAATTACATCGCATGAAAAGTGCTGGATGACCAAATGAGATTTGCTATTGTTCAACTCCCAAAAATTTTAGACCAATTGTTTTCAATCAATTAGAGGTCTTTTTACCTTATTATTTTTATATATAAGACATTTATACTTCGATAGTATCGATAAAATTCTTCATTTGCGTAATGTTGAAAAAAATGATTTAAAAAAAATTTTAAATATAAATTTTGGTTTTGAGCAATACAGGTTATTTAATTCCAATGCTTCATATTCAGTACTTTGTGTTTAATAAAACTAACTATCCACTGTCTGTTGTAAATCAAATCAAATTTATCAATTTAAAATGCTTTTTCGTGTGTTATACCCAAAAACGACCGTTGACTTGTTAGATAATTTCATCTAACATTTGAACCTTTATTGCACAGAATCTTCGTATTCTTTTTGTAGTTTTGTTCATATATGCATATCAAAAATATGAGAAAAGTTGTATATTCGTCATCTTCATCCAAGTTGATGAGATTTCGAATCACCAGATCTAAGGAAAACGAGTCACAAATCCTTTTAACAAGACCTTGGACTTTTATAGGATGTAGCTATCTATTTCTTACGTCAAAACAAGTTAAAAATGACGCGGTTTCAAGCAAAATATGCACCAATGGCGTAGTCTTAACTTAAAAGCCAGACAGATATTGTTGATTTCCGAGAGCCATGGCTGAGTGGCTGACAATGAAATAGACAGGCCTGCGTCACATTGCTATTAAACACAACTACCCAAAGTCCAAGCTCTTGTTAGAATGGTTCTATCTGGATCGGAACATGCAAAACATTACCTAGACATTGACTGTCAAAAATATATTTCTTTTATTCAATAGAATAGCTGACAGGCTGAATGCCTTTTTATGCGTATAAGACAGTAATTTTCCTCTGCGTATGTGTATCATACGATTGTGGTCATTGTTCATTGCAGGAAATATGTCGCATATTTTATAGAAGTTACACAATTGTAGAAGGAAATACTGAAAACTCAGGCCAGTAAATTTACTGGAGATAATCAAACGTTAATCAAAGAGTATAACGCTAAGTGGTTTTTTTTTTGTTTTGTTTTTTTTTGGGGGGGGGTCCTTTATCGAATTGTTCTGTGCTGGAAATGAATAAAATTTCACGTTTGTCATATATCTATACTTTCTTCTCTTACGATCATTTGAACAACATCCCTCCGCGACGCAAAAATAGGACTTCATTGGAACAGACAACATCGAATCACGGTATCTATTGTAACCAATTTTAACCGGAAGTACCCCTGCTGAACATTTTTATTAAATCATGTGACCGCGGTGACTAAACGAGAAATAAAAACAGTGTTCCGGACGAACTCGAAACGTGTCTATTGTACATGGTGTTATCTAGTTCACTTCATGCAACAATAGTAAATTACGGTTCTCTCAAAGTCATATGTTTTCTTTGATTATTGGGAAACTTAAAAAGAAATTTCTTCATAATTTCTTGTTGCTTGTTTTAATAATGCAAATTCTGATGAATGTCTCAAGCTTACATAAATATACCCGTCTTTTTTTTATCAATTTATAGTACTCCTCACTTATCTTCCTTTAACTCTAGGCACTTAATTATTTTTATCTCTGCTATCACTATACATGTCCATATAAGTTACATACATTTTCTTCCTATTTTAACTATTACATCAAATATTTCTTCAAAGAATTATGAACAAGACTGATGAGTGTGTCGAACAACTGTATTTCTGTTTACTTTAGGAAGTAAATCCGGTCAACATGATTAGATACCTACCTTGTTTGTTGGTGGTCCTTATCAACTTAGAACCCACCATGTCTATGGACATGCGCTGTAAGTAACCATAGTAATTTAAATCATTGTAACAGAGCCTATAATTGTACACAGAAATCAGAAAAAGAAGCTTTGGTTTTTGTGTAAAACAATGAAGCATACATTCAAATTCCAATAATATTACTTTGGCTCAAAATGGTACATTTCAATTAAAGCTATAGATGTAGTATAACCCTAAAGACAATTGAAACTAGAAGCTAAAGTAAAATTAGTTTGAAAAAAAAATATTATATAAGCAATTTTCTTCACACTTAACCAAAGATTTTACAAAAAATCTGCTTGATATGTCTTTTAATGTTTTACATCGCTGAATTCACAATGGTACATGCATTTTATCTTTGCTTACGACATTGATAGATAACATGGACAACGTGAACACTCCACAAAGTATTTGTGGTTGCAATATAACGCTGCCTGTCGATAGATACAAGCATGAGCTTGTTTCGAAAGGTGAAGCAAACAGTGATTGTTCCGTCACTATGATGGTGGGCCTTTCCTCCGAGTTCAGTTGCAAAATCTGCGTCCATACGGTTGAATGGATTATGGAAGCAGATGACGTAATGAACATCACTTTCATTGGTGAAGCAGACAAGGTACGTCTTAAATATGACATATGAGCAGGTAAATAAAAATATCCTTTATATCAAATGTTGTACCTGTTGCTTTGATGTCAATCATGGTCTTAATACATGTAGTGTATTATATCTCTTGTCATTTAAGACGTGACAAAATGTTTTAATTCAATGAATCACTTCTATACTAAATATTGTTGCAATGTAGGAATTTTAGCTGTCTGCTCATTTATACCTTTCATTCAGCATAAGTTATCAGTCATTTTTCTAGACATGACTCTTTTATTTGTGCTTTCCATTCAATGACAAACCAAAAGCCAATAGAAAAAAGAACATGACCCATGGGTCTTCTTATAGGCGATTTCTGTGGAATCATCATGGTTCATGGGGGGGGGGGGGGCAATGTTTGTACCTTTCGATGGTAATCCTTACCCATGAAATGTTATCAACGCAAACCTATTTACAATTATTTGTTTAATATTTAGGGTCTTCCGTTTTCAACGGAAGACCCTCTTGTTATTCTTCGGTTTCTTTTTAGGGTCTTCCGTTTCCAACGGAAGACCCTCTTGTTATTCTACGGTTTCTTTTTCTTTATTCCTATTATTCTTTTTTTTCTTTTTCTGACTTTTTTGGAGCTTTATTTCTCAAAAACTACCCAACCGATCTGCACGAAATTTTAAGGAGTGATAGAACATCATCGTCGCTACATATCATTAAATTTTCAATTGATGACGTCACTTCCGGTTTCAGATATAGACGATTTTGTAAATTTTTAAGGGTCATTTTGTCCACGCATCTTCTCCAAAACTAATCAAGATAGAAGCTTGAAATTTTCAGGGATTGTAGATGAATGTCTGTAGATGTACCCCCATGCTTCCAATTAAGAAAAATACTCAAGGCCTCGAAGCTCGCCTGAACCTGAAAATTGGCACCAAATTTTTTCACGAAATTTTTGCACATTTTCTGTAATACCTTTTGATGTGTACATATTTTGTTAAAACATGTAATGCAAAAGTTGTTTCAATTTGCACGGGCTTTCATTTGATATCAAGAAAAAGGGGCTGATCCTTCAAATTAGGGGCCAAGAGGGCTCTAAAGTCTTCTTACAGTAACTTTTTACTGAACAATAATTTGTTAATAATTATAGAAGCAAAAATTTTCATTGTACAGCTGTTTATCTATACAGTACCATACTTAAGTCATATATTACGTAATAAGGGGTTTCAAGGGGCCAGAAGTTCAAAACTTTGATCATTAATATCTGAAAAAGGAGAAATATTTTGAAAAGCAATGTAGAACAAAAGTTGCTCAAAATAATGTTCTGTACAATATGCTACCTTAAATGTTTTTGTTTATGACCCCATATAGGAGTTAAAGGGTCGGCCCCTAAAACACATTTGTACAGATATCTCAAGAACGGTAAACATTTTGTGAACATTTGTTGAACAAAATATGTTTATATTTACAAGACTTTTAATTTGATATCAATAAAAAGGGGCTGGCCCCTCAAATTAGGGGTCAAGAGGGCTCTAATAACTTCTTACAATAACTTTTTACTGAACAATAATTTGTTATTAATTATAGAAGCAAAAATGTTCATTGTACAGCTGTTTATCTATACAGTACCATACTTAAGTCATATGTTACGTAATTAGGGGTTTCAAGGGGCCAGAATTCAAAACTTTGATCATTCATATCTGAAAAAGGAGAAATATTTTTAAAAGCAATGTAGAACAAAAGTTGTTCGAAATACTGTTCTAAACAATATGATATCAAATATTTTGTTGTTAGTGGCCCCGGTAAGGGGTTAAAGGATCGGCCCCTAAAACACAGTTGTTTAGATATCTCGAGAACGGTTTACAATTCGTGAACACTTGTATAACAAAATATGTTAATATTAGCGAGACCTTTTATTTGATATCAAGAAAAAGGGGCTGACCCCTCAAATTAGGGGCCAGAAGTGCTACTAAGTCTTTTTATGATAACTCTTTTCTGATCAATAATTTGATACTAATCATAGAGCAACAAAGAAGCTTTTATTAAGCCTAATTTAAAACTGAAATCCGTTTTAAAATCTGACGATGCATTACAGAGATATTGGGGTTTAAATATTGATTTTTCCGGAAATTTTGATTCCGCGTTATTGGTTTAAAAATTAGTGCAAAATTCACACTGAAAGTAACTCCTGCTGAAAACAATTCGTACAGGTCATAAAACCGAACTCCTTTTTTTTAATGTTAATCATAGTGTTTATCGAAAAGATTTCGTTAATTCGATCGATAATTACGTTGTTAGTTTTTATTAGTCTTATTAGTTTTAATCGAAATAATTATCGTACGATTCCCCATGTCAACTCGCCATGTTTTGACTGCGAACAACAGCTGATAGCGGTGTGTCAACATTTTTAAAAGAAGCATGGCCTGCAAGACGTCGATAGTGGAAATTTCAGCTCAACTAACGTATGACAGGTTATAAAGGTATGTTTCAATACAGGATATGTCGTATTGACTTTTTCTTTTCAAGTATTTGCACTTTTCAATGTAACCCGAAATTCCTCTGACTCTAACCTCCGCTTTCGACGTGCGTCACAATATAAAATCGGGCGTTAGAGTCAGAGGAATATCGGAATATTATCTGTCCAGTGTATTTTCACGTGTGTGTTTTGCACACCACTCTTTTGATCTTCTATTTATTATTTTATATATGTATGTCTTATTTTGTATTGAACAATACACTGTAAAACAGTGCAATTAAAAGGGGTGGGGGTCCTAAGGTACACAAGATTAGAATGTTGTAATTAGAGTGCATGTTTGCATGATGATAACTTTACCCTAAATATTTGAATAAAGCAGATCTTTACCATATCGCCTTCACTTAATTAATGAATAATAAACTCAGACAAGCTTGTGCTTAATTAAATAAATATATTTGACATTGTAAATATTCAATCTAATTAAAATTAGACCTTTCGCCTGGTTCTCTGTTATATATGGTTATCGCCTGTGAAAGAGCATGTAAAACAGATCGCAAGATGAAAAGAACTTCAAGTTCAGATTTTAGGTTAATGTTCCTTGATATCTATAAAACATTCCTCTCGAGATTTGATTATTTCACTGTAATTTTTTTTAAAGATTAGTTTATCTTTTATATATGTTGAATTTATTGATTCATTTTAGGTCAACTTTGCATGCATAAAACAACTACATTGTAAACAATTTTTACATTAAGACATGAAATGTATGTAATAATTTTTACTGCCTCAGATCTCTCTCTCTCTCTCTCTCTCTCTCTCATGCTTTTAATCTTGGCAAAGCATCACAGAGCAACATCATTTTGTGCATATCTCTATCTAGTAAAAGAAATCAACAATGCTTTAAATTTCAAAATGAGCATGTATTATCACGCAATCCCTCAGTTTTTCAATGTGCAACCAAAATCCAAAGCTTTGTAAAATTGTTCATGGAATTTTATGCACACTAAACATAGTATTGTTTTTAAAACATGTAATTAATAAGAAAAGAGAAAAAAAACCTCGCTAAATTTATTTGCCCAAAAAAACCCCAGTAGAATTCATTTAATAAGAAATGGTATAGCAGAAAATTATACTTTGACGCTGTTCGGATGAAATATTGTAAGTCGTTTTAATTGTACAGTGTTAAAATTTCACGATTTCTACTAAAGTACCAATTGCGATGGTTTTAATTTCACGCTGATTAAAAATTCAATTGATCAGAATATAAGCATTTAAATGTTTTTTAAAACTAATGATAGTATTCACGATGGGTTTAATTGTGCAAGAAAATATTAAATCGCGAACATAGTAAAATTAAAACCATCGTGATTATTTGCCGATCTACAGTATTCCTTTGTAGTTTACGAATTGAAATATTGACTGTTGCACTATGAGAAAAACAATCTCTCTCTCTCTCTCTCTCTCTCTCTCTCTCTCTCTCTCTCTCTCTCTCTCTCTCTCTCTCTCTCTTAATTTGATATGCGTCTATGCCTAAGAAAATTTTTAAATGCTATATTAAGACTTGATAAGCAAAGTGACTAAATGTTAATGTCATGTATCGGGATATGTCATACTAATTACACTGTATGGTCAGTGTATTTTTTCCAGAAATACTATGCATATGTTAATGTAAACACAGCTATTATTAGTACATATATGTTAACACAGCTTATTGATTTTTTTATTTCAGCTATTGGTGGCCACATGGTTTTTACCTGTTGATTCTTTTCAGCTCTTGAGGTTAACCTGTTACCTCTACCCACTATTCCTTGTATTCTATAGACAATATACCGGTAATTCAAATTAAATCGGGTAATTCATGAACAGTTACTTTGGAACTTTAAGAAAGCATCATGCCTTGTTGTGGTTTGTATTTGATAAGAAATTATAACAAACAAAATTAAGGCTGTTTAAAGTAATTTACAATTGTTAGCTGTGAAAATTTGTTTTTCAATAAAAGTATGCAATTATGTTTCCTTTTTTTTGTTTTTTATGATTTTATAATGATATTTAGATGTGTATACATAATTGAAAAATCGCCCCACTCTTTCTAATTGTCACCATTAAGATTACATGTAGGATATGTAAATGTACATTTGACCTTAAAATAACATCTGCCATGATAATTACTTTTGAAATGAACAAGAAACAACCATATATGCATGCAAATATAGGAAAACATGTAAAATTTGATCATTTTTCATTGAAGTCTCCCTCGTCTCCAGCTACCCAGGTGTGTTTGAATTTAATTTTAATATAAGGCAGATGTTGAACTTGTATGCCTTACTGTTTAAGCATACCTAGTTAAAAGGAGACAAGAATCCAGAGTAGATTTAATTTTTACTAAATATGATTGTTAGCTTATTTTTTTTATGGAAAAAAGAATTCACATGCAGGAATACATGTCTATCTGTTAATTAAAATGCTACAAATCATTCAATAAACAAAAAAAGATCAAAATTTAGTATCATTGATGATTAATTTCAAATATGTGTGAAAAGTGACTCAAAGAAATTGCCACAAGTTTCATAAAATTAGGTAAAAGATTTCAAACAATGACTTTTTATGAAAATCAAAAGATTGGGGGGGGGGGGGGGGGTATACAGTGTACATGTAAAGGCATTTCTAAGTGATGTGATGCTTTTATCATGATAATATCATGTAGATGTATGTTGTATTGAAAAAGGTTTCTTATTGAAGGAGGTTGAGCATCAATTGACCTCTAAAAGGTTAGGCAAAGATGTTTTACTATGGGGAACCCAATAAGGCTGTGTTGAAAAGAGGAAATTTGAAATGGTGGGTTCACTTCAATGGCCATATTTTTCTTAAACCTCAATGGAATTGGGAATATGGGGTATACTTTTTCTCAGAATTGCATTAGCTTTCTAAGTCTAAGACAAAACATCTTTTCATTAAATGATATTGACGAAGTTAAAGGTAGCAAGGGACAGTTTTCGAATAAAGTACCCATTAATAATTTTGTAAAATTGAGAGTTGCTGTACTTGAAGGCTTATGAGTGTTGTAATGATTCATGAAATTAATTTTAATGATTATTTTTAGTTAGAGGGATGTCTCCTGTTTGAATTGGTATGCAATATGAAGGCTTCTAATGTTAAGTGCATGAGAAGCAGGAGTAAATTTTGAAACTATGAATGTTGTGTTGACTTAACACAATGATATTGCAGGTTACAAATGGGAGGTCAATCAGGTCATATAACTCAAAATGTAGGTGGATGGGACATTATATACCTTTTTACTGGCTATAAGGATGTAGCAAGTTTATTTTCCCCCAAGACAGTAACTAAATGAGGCTTAGCCGACGGAAATAGTTGCTATCGAGGGGGACAATAAACTTGTAATTGTCCAAATAGTAAATATTTATTTTATTATCCAAAAAAAACTTTATTTGTCGGCAATGCAGAATTTTTTTGATGATAAACAAATCGCAGTTATCGGACCAAGAATTAAATGCAGCGATCGGAATACATCAGAGGTGTTTCGTGTTTGAAAATGAGGGAAATTGAATGAATCCTGCTGGTGAATGGTTTTGATGACTATTCACCATGGGCAGATAGCACGGAAACTATTTCACGGTTACATGTAGATAGAAAAGCATATTTATGCGGGTACCCTATAGTGATCAGTACCCTATAGTGATCAGTTTGTCCGTCTGTCCATCCGTTTGTCTCTCCATCCAAGATCACTTATCCGGAGCATAGCTTCTCTCCCTTTGGCTCAATCTGGTTTATACTTCATCCACAGAGTGCCTTTGGGTAAATGGTTTGCAGTGACCTTGAACCATATTTATAGGTATAAGGTTAAGGTAATTGCAGAGTTACATGTATGTATTAAATCCTTGTCTTTTTATTTTTTTCCAACTCAAATATTTCAAAAACACTTGCATCGATTGCTTTGAAATTTGAAAAAAATTATTTGATGACGTCATCACATTCGTCACATAATAACGTTTTTCATGTTTTAAAAAACTGATCTTGTCCGGATCATTTCTCATTTTTGATTAAAGATAAAGCTATGAGATTTACAGAGAAGAACTATCATTTTACTTATGACATAAGGCAGGAAACTAAATACGGATACCCCCGGTCGAAACCGGAAGTAAAACCATTTTTTTTAGTTTTCATGTTTTTCAATATTAAAAATTAATCCGTTTTAAAATCGGACGATGCATCAATATAGCTGCAGAACTGTAGCTCTCCGGGGATATAAAATATTGACAGACTGGAGAGCTACAGGGCCACCCATTGAAAAAATTGTATATTTATTGCGCAGAAAAACGTGCGCTAGTTTTGGACTGATTTACCTTATTTATACGCAAAATCTGTGAAAACAATTAGTACCATTAAATTCTTCATGCATTTTACTACTGTAATCGCCTCTTTATTTGCCTCAGACTTTCATCGAAACACGTTACGGACCTCGGAAAATCAAGTATGTTGAATTTACATCGAGATCGAGAGTCGCCATTTTTACACGTAAACAAAGTGCATCATATGTTACGGGACTGGCGATGGTGTTTAAAAGACTATCCGAGGCAAGTAAACAGACGATATTAGTAGTAAATTCCATGAAGAATTTAATGGTACTAATTGTTTTTACAGAATTTGCGTATAAATAAGGTAAATCAGTCCAAAACTAGCGCACGTTTTTCTGCGCAATAAATATACAATTTTTTCAATGGGTGGCCTTGAGCTCTCCGGTCTGTCAATATTTTTCCCGGAGAGCTACAGTTCTGCAGGTAGATGCATTACATAGATATCGGGGTTTAAAAATTGATTTTTCGGAAATTTTGATTCAGCGTTCTCGGTTTCAAAAATAGCGTAAAGTTCAAAATAAAATTAATTCGTTCCAAAAATAATTCGATTTTTGTTAAGTCGTACTTAAACACATTCTGAATTTTTTTGTTAAGTCGTTCTTGGAATCGTAAAGGTTTTTGTTAATTCGTACATAAAATCAATCGTATTTTTTTAAAGTCGTTCCAAGAATAATTCGATTTGTTTAATCTTTTTGTTTAAGATGCTCTATTTATTGATATCTGCTTCTTGCAGGAACAACCAGCTTTACTCTCGACATTAAAGGAAGACCCACTCGTTGCTTTGCAACGAGCTTTGCTCTAGTTATTATTATTATACTTTTTCTTTTTTTTTTCTGACTCCTTCTCCGCTTTATAACTCAAAAAGTTTCCAACCGATTTTAATAAAACTTTCAGAGATAATGTGAAACTATTATCCCTCAAAGATGTTAAAGTTTTCTTGACAACGTCAATTCCGTTTTGACGTAACGTCATTTTTAAAATTTTCAAAAAGTCATTTTGTCCGCGGCGTTTCTCAAAAACGTTTTGAGATAGAGGCTTGAAATTTTCAATGGTTATGATTTGGTCGATTTACCTCTGTAATAAGGCTGGAAATGAAAATCTGTCACTTCCGGTCGAAACCGGAAGTGAAACAAATTTTTCGAAAAAATGAATTTTCTGATCAAATCGAAAATGAATATGTGTTTTGTAGAGCTAATTAAACTGAATCTAAAACTGAAAGCCGTTTTAAAATCGGACGATGCATTACAGAGATATCGGGGTTTGAAAATCGATTTTTCCGGAAATTTTGATTCCGCGTCCTTGGTTTAAAAAATAGCGTAATGTTCAAAGTAAAATTAACTCGTACCAAAAATAATTGTTAAGTCGTACTTGAACACATTCGGAATTTTTTTGCTAAGTCGTTCTTAAAATCGGAAAGGTGTTTGTTAAGTCGTCCTTAAAATCATTCGTATTTTGTTAAGTCGTACCAGAAATAATTCGATTTTTTCATCTTTTTATTTAAGTTACTCTTGTTATTGGTTTAAGAGCTCTACTTCCAACAGGAACTCCCAGCTTTACTTCTGACATTAACGGAAGACCCACTCGTTGCTTTGCAACGAGCTTTGCTCTAGTTGTTAATATTTTTATGATTACACGACCAACGAAATCCAATTGTTATTTGCAAGAATGTTCTGCATTACTATGACTTTCCATATAGGTAATGGAGAGAGGAGGGATAATTGCCTTTGGGCGAGTAAAATGACGATATCATTCCTGTGAAATTTTATGTTTTTAATCTTTTAAATCAATGTAAATCAATTCCCAATCTTGAAAATACACAGTATTTCCAAGAGGACAATTTTTGTTTGTTTTCACAAAAAAATCAAATTTGAACCTGATGTTGTTAGTTTTTATTTATGAATTTTAGAAAATCCTGAAATTTGGTGATGAGAAGTTTAACGAGACTTGCTTTGAAGGAAGAAGATTAGATATCCGTGTCATTGTGGATGAGGAGTATGCCAGAAAATGGAAGGAAGATAAAGGGGGTGCCGGCAACGATTTCAGCTTCAAGTTTGCTTTAAATCCAAATTGTACAAAAATTCCAAAGAAGCAAACAAGTATGTTTACTTTTGTATCTCATAAATACTGTATAACTCAACATGCAGTTATAAGGCTCCTCTCTCTTTAGGTTGTTCTTAATTATTACTTAAAAAGAAATATTTCATATCTTTCGTTGTTCTCTAAACTGTTTCAACACAAAAAAAACCCATACACCACTGTGATTTGGACTTGTCCTTAAAGATTTGTAGTAAGTAAAGGATAAAGAAAGTATACGCAAAATAAGCAACATATATATATATATATATATATATATATATATATATATATATATATATATATATATATATACATATATATAAAACTTAAATAAATGAAAACACAAAGATCGAGTAAAACATAAGCGCTTTCATTTTCTTCAGATGTTTTACAATACTAACATGGTAACGTTTGTTATGACGTCATAATAGTATAACGGCGTCTTCAAGTCTCTGAATGACGTCATATTTTCCCGTATTTTCAGATATCACAATACTAATAATAACATATTATATAACACGGTTAAAACATGAATAAAACATTTAGAATACTCAGATGTTACATTAAGCTATTCAATTTAGGTTTAAAAGTTCTTATAAAATGTTTTTCTTTATCACGCCTTTCAACAGTATTAGAATTGTACATTTTATAGAACGGAAAAACAGTGAATGATTTTTTCCCGCATAGGTCAAGGTGTTCACTAACTTTTAGTTTGCGGTATTCCGGTTGGTTGATGTGCTGTTTGTGAATTCGGATTCTTTCCCGTAAGGTACTTCCCGTTTCTCCAATATATAGTTCCCCGCAACCTGAGCACGTGATAACGTATAATAGATTTCTGGTTTGACACGACATGTTGTTGTTAACGATAAACTGTTTCCCACCAAAATTGAAATGATGTCCTTGTTTAATATAGGGACAAGTGCCACATCGCGAATATATATATATATTTATATTTATTTCTATAAAAAATATAGTTAATGTGTGACTATCTTGTATATATTTGAGGATAAAAATGTGGACATTTCTTGAACTGGCTTGTTTCTGCTCAAAACAGACTAAAACTGTTGTCAATTAGAAAAGCAATAAATATGAGATTCTACATGTTGCTTTGTATGTAAATCACGCATACAAGATTCGAATAATGCCAGTTTAACACTCTACAACCCTTTGTTGAGAAAAAAGTCTAAAATTGCTTCTTCAAGTTGTATCTTTGTCTTTTAAGAGAGTACCCTATTTTTAAAAAAGAGCTCAAAAACCATCAACTCGCACGAGATATCATTTTCTCGCATTATCACCTGTGTGAGATCGGTTTGTCCAGTGTGAGACAGCAGTGTGAGATTTTTCTGTCTTACACTGTGTATTATTGCGCCGCGACCGGTACTACTTTTAAAACGTAAACAAATATCGTCTGCAGTCGTAAACAATAAATCATGGAGGGTGCAAATGCAAGTGTTAGATTCAAACCCGTTGAAACGTCAACTTTCATTGAAGCAAATGAAACCTCGAATACAATAAGAAAAACACTGGGCCATTTAAACATTTTGCGTGAGTATTTCGAATTGAAAGGGGAGACCAGAGAAATTTACAACATACCCCCTACTGAACTTGACCCCCTCTTGGCAAACGTTTTGGTTAGCGTTCGTACGAAATCGGGCGAAGAGTATGAGCCCTCGACTCTGAGGGGTATGTTGGGAAGCTTTGAAAGACACTTAAAACGTCACCGCTACCAATATTCATTAATTTCTAGCTTCGAATTTGCGCAGTGCAGAGAGGCCCTAAAGGCAAAACAAAAGGATTTAAAAGCACAGGGGAGAGGAAACAAACCCAAAAAATCCGATTGTTTAACACCCGAAGAAATAGAAAAACTTTATTGCACTGAACAATTGGGAAAAGCGACCCCCACCTCTTTGATAAACACCTTATGGTTTAATAACACGCTCTATTTTGGCATGCGAGGGGGGACCGAACACCACAAAATGAAATGGGGTGACGTTGTTCTCAAAAGAGACGAACAACTCCAGCTTGATTATTTAGAGTACAATGAAAGGGCAACAAAAACAAGAACCGGTGTGGATGTCTCCGACAGCCGGGCATGTCCCCCTCGCATGTATGCAACCCCTGATAACCCTGAAAAATGCCCAGTCTCAACTTATGTGTTGTATAGAGTTAAACGGCCAGATGGTTATCCCAAGCATGATGACCCGTTTTATATTTCAGTCGTTACAAATGAAAAACGGCCGAGAATTCAGGATAGATGGTTCATTAGTAGCCCAATAGGTGTTAACAAATTAAATGATATCATGAAAAAAGTGTCAAAAAATGCTGGCTTACCGGATAATAAGAGAATTACAAACACAAGTGTCCGGAAAACGCTGGTCCAAAGGATGACCGATTCGAATGTCCCAGACACCTTACAGGTGTATGTTACGGGTCACAAAAACATTCAATCGCTGAACAATTACCGCACAATAAACGATACACAGAAATTCGCAATCAGCAGCATTCTTTCCAAATCCTCATGCAAAACTTCTTCATTGGTTCCATTTTCAAACACTGCACAAAATACTCATCGGCTTGATACACCAGCAGCAGCCATGTCCTCGTCTACAATGGTAGATGTTCAACCACGCTTTGAAAATGCCGCCATTGAAACTCAAAATAATAAGGTCGCACAGTGTTCCTCTTCAGCAAGTGCTTCCCATTCCATGGGATCAATATTCAGCGGTGGACAGATCTATGGGAATGTAACTGTCAACATCACAAACAACACAGTTCAGTCAAGAAAGAGAATTCGTGTGATTGACTCCGACTCCGATTAGCCTAACTTAAACTTGATTCAGCATCCACAACAAACGCATAGCCTACGTAAGACATGACCCAGTTTTGAAATAAACATTCATTCATTTTTAGAAAGTATTTGATACCGAATACAATTAATTCAGTTCTTTTAATTTTTTATTTTAAAGGTTTTAAATTGATAAACTTGAATATACCTTTAAAACGTAGTTGTTTGTTCTTTTTATGACTTAGCACTATATGCCACACGCGGATGGATAACTCTAAATACCGTTTAACATGTATGCATGTGTTTAAAAAAGAGTCGTCTTTACATTGTTAAAATGATTTTGATGAATATGTTGATTTTTTTAAGTTTACACAAAAGTGTAAACCATTTCGAGATATGATCTCTTTGATGGTGCATTTATTTTTTTAATCAGAATTCGAGAAACAATATTTAGATTTTTCAAGGCGGTACCAGTCAATCCGTTTATGTTGGCATGTTCGTAAAATAATGCTAGAAAAATAATCATTCATTATATACTCGTGTGAGATAGTGAAATTCCACCTCGGGGCCAAGATTCACGGTCTAGGACTCGGCAAAGCCTCGTCCTAGACCGTGAATCTTGTCCCCGAGGTGGAATTTCTCTATCCCACACTCGTAATAATGAATGATTCTATTATTCTTTGTCTATGGGAATGCATTGGAATTTTTATTGAAAAATATATCAGTCTATAATTTTTAAGTAAAACAATTATTGTTTCGGATCCCTTACCCCACTTCTAAAAAAATTAGACTTAATTAATACTTATAGAGCTAAAAAAAACAAAAAAAACTTTGGAACTGGTATAGAGATGTCTGTCACATTCAACACAGATTGTTTTGAATTTTTTTAATGAAAATATAACTTCAATGTGCCTTTATAGACACAGGCATTCTTAGTATTGACTGGATTTTTCTTCTTCTAAAAGTAGATCCAAAGCTGACTGATAAAGATAGCGTACCCTATTTTCAGGCCCAGTTACTACAATAATGTGCAAGATTCAACTTTTTTTTCTCAACAAATGGTTGTAAATAGGACTCAAATTAGCCCCTTCTTATTTTTTCAAACCTTTAAAATATACCTGCAGCTGGGCAGTTCTACAGCTATTCTTAGTGATTAAAAAAGACATTGTTCAGTTCTTGTTCTGCGTAATATTCATACAAAACAACATATAGAACCTCATATCTATGTGTTTTTATCTATTGACAGGATTTTTTGGCGCGTCTTGGACAGAAAAGAAGCCAGTTCAAGAAACGCTTACAGTTTTATAACCAAAGTACAAAAAAAATGTTTAACCTCCTTGGTTTTTTTAGTTACGTCAGCTGTCCAAATCAACACTGTATCCATCACTCCTTTATTTCATATAACCAGTAAAAAATGAAATGTGGTAATAACGAACAGTATTAAAAAAAATTCAAAGAAAAATAACAAAAAAGGAGCAGTGCAAACACGGATCTCTAAGGGTAATAAGAGGTAGAATCTTATGTGCTACGGAGGTGTGAACATCCTCTGCTGCCCGGTCATACCCGGCGTGTGCTCATTGTCGTAATCAGGAAAAACGGTAAAATCCGTAGACAATTCGGTGATTAAAAAGGACCTAAAATTAAGTAAGAAAAACGTGAGTCAGCATTCGAAAGATTGTATAGAGAATTAATGTTGACAAATGTTTACTTGTAAGCTTGCTAAAAATGAAAGCAGTGTTATGTTAAATTTGATGAATATACATGTAATGATAATGTATGCATGCACAAATAACTAAACTGAATTTATTTCAATATAAATAACCGCCAATTTTTTTTTCAACCTGAAGGAGGGCGACCTCCAATTTACTGTTGATCAATTTTCAAATGCACATTCTGTGATAAATGTATGTATCATACATTGATAATTTATTAGTTATTATTAACAAAGTAAGTAAGATACTTTAAGATTGTTCTTTTAACCGGTGCATTGAAAGCCAAACACTAAATTTATTCTAACTGGTAAGATTAAATATAATACAATATGTAATATAATACAAATATAATAAAATACAAGAATAATGTAATACGAATACAGTCTTACACTGGGTGGCATGCTGACTGACGTTTTTCATATTAATTGTTAGACCATAACTAATCACCTAATTGTCTAAGGACTTTTTCAGTTTTTTCCCGATAACGACATAGATCACACGGTGGTTGTGACCGGTCAGCAAAGGATGCTCACTCCTCCTAGGCACTTGATCCTACCTCTATGTTTTTGGAGGTCCGTGATGTTCTGCTTTGAACTTGTATTTCGTTTTATGTATTTTTGAGATAGTTCACGGTTTGTTATTGTCATTATTTCATTCTATAAGTTTTTCTTAGATTAACATAAACAGTCTATCAAGAATAACGCACAATTTGCATCTGCATAACTTTACGATTAAACTCCAAAACTTTGGTTATTCGAGACTGTCATGAGACTTTTGGCATGAAGATCATGCTATTCATATTAGGGGAATGATTAAACAATAATATGTTTCAAATTGAATATTTCAGTCTCTTAAGTGCACAAGTAAAATGATTGAATTGAATAAAACTAAAAGGATTAAGATGGCATAAATTTGTTTAGAATTTGTTTATGGCTTGTAATCAGCTGCAAAGGGTAGAATAAGACAGTCCATTGTATCTTCACTTTCGGATTTCGTTTTATATTCTTGAACCCAGCTTAAATGAGACTTCGGTATTTTGATAAAGTTGTCTACCTTATATTTCTAAGCTATTTTAAAATTGGTACATGTAAAGTGCAAAACGAAATAGAAACGAAACAAAACGAAATGAAACGAAACGAAATCTACCAAAACGAATCGAAACCTACCGAAACTAAACAAAACGAAACAAAATCAAATTAAAACGAAACTAAATC
Organism: Magallana gigas; assembly: GCF_963853765.1. Classification (NCBI taxonomy): domain Eukaryota; kingdom Metazoa; phylum Mollusca; class Bivalvia; order Ostreida; family Ostreidae; genus Magallana; species Magallana gigas. Next base: position 2,372,961 of record NC_088856.1, read on the forward strand.
AAAACAAAACTTATCAAACGAAACGAAACAAAAAGATATCGAGCAAAATAAGATATATATTGTATAACCATTATGTTTTCAAATTTATTTTATAGTGTATATTCTAAAAGTAACAAGTCTTTTTTGAAACGGAGCAAAAGTAAAAAAAATATGCGCGTATGTAAACTTGCAATCCTCTGCTGACCGGTCACACCCACGGTGGAAGCCATTCCCCCGGCCAATCTAATGCTATGCTTTCATAACTAGTAAATTGAAATGGCGGAAAAGAAACTTTTGAAGAAAAAAGATGGTAAAATTGAATTTAAAATGCAATTTACTCTCAGTGATAAGACTCCGATGCATAATTTCATCTCTCTCTCTCTCTCTCTCTCTCTCTCTCTCTCTCTCTGTGTTTCATTCTTGACTATTAATTTTTTTATTTAATGTGAGGAAAAATAGCTATTGGTCCTTTTTTCTTAAATTCATAATCATTTATTCAAAAAGCAGTAACAAAACGATAATGTTCTCAAATTTAATATTTCCTGCTTAAACATTAACTCTAATGTGAAGCAACTTTGCTTTTACCTCTTCCGGTATAATTGATACCGACTCTTTGGAATTAACCAGCATATCTTAAAATCTGGGATTTGTTTTTGCCTCAAACAGACATTTAGCAAACTAAAATAGGCATGTTGCCACATTTTTTCTTTTTTTCCCATATACACTATCGCGATTTTATATTTCGAATTCGCATTACAACAGTATAATAACCATAATTCGGATAGCAACACCATTTTGCTCCGTAAATAAACAAGCTTGTTCATGTAGAATCAATTTTGGAAAATGTGTTGTATTTAGGTGATAAAGGACTGAAAATAAGAGTAAGAATACTACACATATTTTGAAATAAGTATTTTTTGAATTAAATAGTATACACGAGCATATTTGCAGCTAGCAGGTGATTTACAGTATGCACGTATAAATAAAATACGTCAATAGAAAAGCAAGTCTTAATAATTGTCAAATTTTATATAACAAGTGCTTGATCAATGTAAATTTTATATGAAATAAAGAATAACGCATTCTATATATATATATATTTATAGGTTTATTTCTGATGTTCATGTAACTGAAAAACTTTTTGCAACTAAAAACTTGTTACAAACAGCTAAGAAATATAAGCTCTTCGATGTGATTTTTAACGACTGTAATATTATTTTTAACAAAAAAGAATATTCAAAATTGGTTATCAAAACAATTTGGGCAGAGGAAGAAAAACAATGGCATAGCTCTCTCTGTGTGAACCCTGAACTCTCTTTTTTTAGTAGAATACATACGAATTTGTGCCCTAATAAGCTTTGGCAAATTGCTAAAGAAGAACCCTCAAAACGACTGTTGATCAACTTTTTAGTTCAAGTTTCATCAATGAAAACTGTATGTAAAACTTGTCCTTTATGTTATAAGGAAACAGATAGCTATAATATGCACCTTGTTTTAAGCTGTTATAATCTTTTAGAAGACAGAGAAATTATGCTTGAAAACATTTTAGAAATTCTTGACGTCAACGAATATATATTGTTTGAAAATCAAGATCCAGAATTACAGTTTTTATCCCTTATGGGATGTGTCAATGGTACAAGTTTTGAAAATATATCGTATACAATATGGAAACAGATTATGTTAATCGTTGCATTTATGTTGTATAAAAACAAAGGTTTCTTTGCAATAGATTGTCGTAATTTATAAATGTCTATCAAAATATGTACATATATAAATATGTTTTGTTTCTGTTCTATTTTCACTTGAGTTTATAATTTGATTAAGTAATACTCTCCACTAATTTGGAGGAAATAAAGAATATCTTATCTTATCTTATATATATATATATATATATATATATATATATATATATATATATATATATATATATATATATATATATATATAATTTACCTTTATTGATTTCAAAAAAATATTCTGATAGTTTCGTTTCGTTTTAATTTTGTTTCGTTTTGGTTTGTTTTGGTAGGTTTCGTTTCGTTTCGGTAGATTTCGTTTCGTTTCACACTTAACAGGTTCCCATTTTAAAATATCTTCATTTGACTTCAATTCATAACATTATTTCAAGTGAGAATCTTCTTTCCATTTGCTTCATAACAGTTTCTTCAATATTTTACCCCCTTCCGGACTTCATTTTGTCCCGTACCAGAAAAAGCAACATAAGACATACAATGTGGTATAATACCAACTATTTTCACAGATCATAGCCTCTCGATTACTCAGAAGAATCAATTATTTGATTAGTGCTTTTCTACTTGTTTAGATTATTAAATTTAAACCTCTGTAAGGACCAGTTTCTGACCTCTTGAGGTCATGATTTGGGAAAACTTAAATCTACCCATACAGTACCGATCAGATCCAACCTAACAACAGAGTAAACCTAAACTAAACCCCGGGTTTACTGTTGGAAAATGTGTGTCCATTGGGGTTTACTTGGGGTCCAATCAGGGTTTGCTTTGGGTTTACTCGCGGTTTGCTTTTGTGTTCGTCTTTAAATTTGAAATAAAAGCAGACCCGTATTTATCTAGTTATCTTTCTGTCTAATTCCTACCCCGTTTATATTCCAAACACACATGTAGCGTCTGGGTCAGGGGTCTATTTCTAATCGGGGTTTACTTTGAGGGTATACTTTGGGTTTACTCTGGGTCTGCTCTAATAAACCACGAGTAAACCCTGAAATTTAACCCAGGGATAACTTGGGGTTTACTTTCTGATAGGTTGGGTCTGATCGGCACTGTATATAAGAAAATTAATGTAAAAGTTTAGATATTACTGTCTATTTTATTTTCAAGAAAATGTTTAAAACATAACACCCTGTTTTCATTCCTTCCGCATTATCTCTACTTTGAAAGGTACTTTGCCCTTTTTTGAACAAACTTGGAAGCCCTTTCACTTGCTTGCTTTGTGCTTAGTTTATTGAAATTTGCCCAATGGCTCCGCAGAAAAACGTTGAAAGTATGAAAGCTTTACAACGACAACGACGACAACCACAACGACAATAAAAGCGCCAACGACAGAGAGGGGCAAAATTTGATCAGAAAAGCTCATTTGAGCCTTTGGTTCAGGTGAACTAAAAAACTCAGTACTCAATTAATTCCAATGAATAACTCATTTAAAAAGGTTTTCGTTTTGACAGCTTTTCATACTAACAAAATGTAGGCCTTGTTTTCAATATCGCTTAAAAAACTTCTAATACGGCAAACATAAGTCTAATTTATAGAGTTTCAGTGCCGAATGCTAGATATTGAATATAATTGCTAAAATTTCAAGCATTGATTTCTGACTAGTAAAAGTTAAATCAATTGGTAATATAGATTTCTGTAACTCACTGTTTAAAAGATGTGATGGCCTAACCTTAACCCTGATTGTAGTGTGATCATATTGCCTTTTTATCCCAGATTGTTTTGAAAATGAAGATCGGTTTCTCTTTGAAAGGAACATTATCGTCTTTTCTTGTAGGTTCTAATACAAAGTACGGAGTAATAGTGGGCACCTCCATCTCTATCGTCTTTCTTCTGGCCGTGAGTTTTTACTTCTACTACAAACGCCATCAACCTAGTAAGTCCACACTCTAAATAAAATTGTAGGATTCCTTTAATTGATTTTGTTGTTGATGAAATTAAATGAAAAATATAAGGAAATAATCCTAAACAGATTAAGGTGAGGTTTGCGGCTTGCGTTTTTTAAGGAATTGTACCAATGTTACAAACCATTTTGTTCACTGTACTACCGTGGTTTCATTAATATTCAAGGGTATCAGTTTTCGTGGATTAAGTGAAAATCACAGTTTCGAGGATACGTAAATTCGTGGCCAATGACCCCATCAATACAAATTGATAGTAGAAATTGCATTTTACTAAACATTAAATTTCATGGATATTCTTAACAACGAAATCCACGAAAATTAGTATTCAGTGAATATTGATGAAACCACAGTGACGTCTTTTTTCACGCAATTCAAATGATTTTGCCGGTCTCGTTCTATAACTACAAAAGGTCATAGTTCAAGATTTTTAAATTTTCATGTTGATGGAATGTATATAATTTGGTGAAAATATGTACACTTTATCTGTGACTATTTTTGGGTTTTTTCTGCGTAAAATATTCGAAAATTATGTCATTCTTCATATCATGATTAATTTTTTTCAATTTTCAAATAAACTAGTCAAAAAAAGAATTAAATGCAACAAAATAATTAGTTTTGGACAACTATTATGCAACCGAAAATATCTTATTTGAATCCTTTCCAAGTCCTCCGATTTCAGAAAAAAAGAATCTTGGTATATTTGTGTAAGCTGATGTTTCTTAAGGTGGAATACACATGCACCTAAAAAAAAGTTAATTAACTGTAAATTATTTGATTAATAAAAAGATATTATAATACATAAGCAATACATATGTCAAATAAGCGAAAAATTTGCATTTTGGGGATAAAAAATGAATATGAAAAAAAAATCAAGTCAGTAAGTAACAACAAAAGCCCCTGCGGGATTCAAACTCGGTATGTACTGATCACAAGCCCGACACTTTATCCACTCGGATATGATGGAAGTTATAAGTTGCTGTCGATATTTTTTTAAATAGAAAATAATGTCGTTTCGATTAGAGGTCAGCCATTTTATGACAATGTGTTATTCAACCTTAAGCACTCTTCAAAACCATTGGATGTTGACAAATTGATAAAATGCTTGTGTCCTGTTATATTTTAAATGAAACTTTAAAACTCCACAAAATAAAGAAAAAAAAACCCTGAAATCAATTTTGACGGCATATAAATTTTGACGTCATAGCTGAGATAAATGGTACTTCGTATTACGTCACAATGAAAATATGTGAGTTATCTCCCTCTAGCCGCAAATCTTACCTTAAGTTAAATGTAATGAGTTGATATAGTTTATTAATTTTTAAATAGCTTTGGGTTATTTTAAAATGTATTATTTAAAGGTAACTCGGTAAACTATTAAGAAGAACTCCTAGAAAACATTGTGTAGTATTTCAATAAAAGGTCATGCAAATAAAAACTAGCTATTGTTCCTATTTCCAAAGGTTTGTTTGACAATATGACATTTGTGTTATCCTGAATATCGAATATAAAATATGTGCAAGAAAGTTATGGTACGAAAGGGTTGAATTGCTGATACATATTATCTTTATTTCGCTTTTATATAATATAAATGCATTACAGAGAACAAACAAAGTGATGACACCACAAAACTGGTCTACACAAGGCCGAATTGAGGACAAGTAGAGAGGGGAAAATCCATTCACAGTGTAGTTATATGTTATTCAGTATATAACTGAGAGTTGGGTTATCACACCGGAAAAGCGAGATTTGTAAGGAAAGGCAAAGTTGTTTTAAGGAATGCAAGTTTGAAACAACGTTTACCACATTTGTGGGTTTTTGTTTGCTTGGTTTAATCAAACCAGGCAGATAACGGTGTATTACATATAATAAAAACATTAAACAAGTGCTTGCCTATCGCTTGATTCTTTAAAGTAAATGGTCCAGAAATTCGCACTGTTTTGGGGGGATTTAGGGTCCTTGGTGTTTCTTTTTTTTGTTGTAAATAGCTCGTGTTAATGTAGGCCAACTTGCATGACGATATAATATATCAATTAATTTGTTATTTTCAATTTTCCAAGTCTGTAACACATTCATTTAATTGTTATGTAAATAAATGGAACGTGAACTAATTTTTTGTTAGAATACTAATAGAAGTCAGCAAGATTTGCTTAAAAAAGACAGTTTTTGAATTATTATTTCGTAAGAATCGCGAATAAAAGCACACGTTTTATGTTAATGGTAGATAAATGTCTTTCTAAGAAATATAATACGATATCAAAGTTTGTTTGCATTCATGACTCACATGACACCTTTATTTGGAGTAAGGATGTTTCCATTTTTATTTTTAAAGAAATTCAATTTCCATTAGATATTTTAAGTTAGGTATTTTAAGATGGGAATTCTGGAAGTGTTTTGCTTGTTTTTAATGTAGAAAATGTGTCACATTTGTCTATTTCCTACCAATTGCAAACTAAGTTTATTAATGCTTTTATATACTGTATTAAAATTTAATATCATCTATGTATCTCTTGTGTTGCTCTTTTGCTAAGGCGTCGATAAAAATATATACGGATTGCAGAGTTGAACTTTTTTCTCTTGTCCATTAAGTTTTCATGTTACCTTGATTATAACAGTGCTGTATATTTTTTTTATAAATCCTAATTTTATCTGAAGTAAAGAAGATAAGGGCATGGTATTTCAATAATAAGTAATGATGCATCAATGTTGATTCAAACTATTTTTTTAGGCTGTGAACTTAATAAAATACAGTGTTGCATGCTAGATGTGTCGTAGTTTGGACAAATTCATACCTGTACCAAACTAGATACATCCGGATCTACGGAAGCGTAATAGTGCCACATTGAATATTTATTTTTCTTTATAATTCTAACTTTAAAGTTGAAATTTTCTAATTTAATCTTGGAATTTCCATTTTTAATGTTGATTTTTCAAACTTATTATTTAAAAGTTGATTTTTTAACTTTACAGTTGGAATTTAAGTTAGAAAAATCAACTTTAAAGTTGGAAATTTAAAGATTAAAGTTGGAATTTTAAAGAAAAAAATACAATGTGGCACTAATACTCTTCCGTGCGGATCAATGAACCATAAGTCAACATCTCGACTCATTGTCAATATCCGTAACAAGCTAGACTTAATCCATGAAGGCACTATAATAATGAAAGCAACTCAAGGAAATGTTTAAGTTTTGCATTACGGATACTTCAAAAGTATTTGTTGCTTCCCTTTGAAAAATATAGTTTTTACATAAATTACACCACTGGTCTAGGGTTGCTGTTACCCTAAACGAGAGGCTCATGGGCCACATTGCTCAACTCAACAGCAGTTCTTGTGTCATCTAATTAGGAAATTTTTAGATAAAAAATTCTTATATATTGTAAAACTCTCATATATTCTAAGATTTTACAATATTTTGAACAGTTTATAAAATAGCCTACTGTTTCGGACACCATATCCTAAGATCTATAATACAATAACTGACTAATCTAACTGTCCTATGCCTTAACATTTTGACGATAACAAAATTGTAAAATGAGCTATAAATAGATATCAAAAATGAAAGAAGGTCACTGTTACCTTGATGTGAGGATAAGAAGATATGATGATGCTTACATAACGAAACATCTTTCTTAAGGCCGTAGTATTGGTCCAGGGGTCACGGTTTTAACAATTTAGAATCTACAACATCCGAGGTTACTTGCATAGTAAAATTTTATAAATAGCACTGTAGTTTTTTTTACTGCAACTGAGCTGAAAGCTCAAGTGAGATTTTCTGATCACATTTTGTCTGTCGTCCGTCTGTCTGTCCGTGTGTAAACTTTTCACATTTTCTCTATAACCACTGCGCCAATTTCAATTTAACTTAACACAAAGTACCCATAGGCAAAGAGGATCTAAAGTTTTGAAAATTAAGAACCACGGCCTTTTAATAGGGGACATAGTTAGCAAATATTGAAAATATTTGAGCAATTTTCATAAATCCTCTTCTCAAGAGCCATTTGGCCAGGAAACCCGGGAAGCATCCTCAGGTAGTGTGAAACTCATGACCCTTAGGTGTAATGTAGGGCAACAATAAGGGTCAAACTTTTACATAGGAATATCTATAGTAAATTTTTGAAAATCTTCTTCTCAGAAACCAATCAGCCAAGAAAGCTGAAACTTTTGTGGAAGCATCCCCAGGTAGTATTAATTCAACGTTTGTTAAAATCATAATCCCCGGGTGAAGGTTTGGGCCACAAGGGGGGGGGGGTTAAATTTTACATAGGATTATATAGAGTAAATGTAATATATTCCTATGTAAAATTTCGATTCCCCCCCCCCCCCCAATTGTGCCCCACCTTACCCCATCTTGGAATATATATAGAAATCTTCAAACACTTCTTCTCAGAAACCAATCAGCCAAGGAAGCTTAAACTTGTGTGGAAGTATCTTCAGGTAGTGTAAATGTAAAGTTGAGAAAATCAATCTCAGAGAGAGCCATGATTATTGACATTTAGTTCAAGATTAACTTTATCTCATAGGAACTTCATGTTGTGATTTCGTGGTTTGGACACCAGTCAGTATGGGAGTTATTTGTATTCTTCGAGATGGCTCATGTGAATGCCACTTGAAAAACATGATTGAATTTGGTTTCAATGTTTTTACCCTCTCTTAATCAAAAGCTAGGCAGACATATTATACATGCAATTCGGATATTTTTTAATGCTGTTTATTTCCCTATTGGTACATTGAATTACTCTGGACAAAACGATTCATTTTGTAAACTGTTTAATTCTTTTTGCAACTTATGATCAAAGCAAACATCAGCATGCATCAGTTCACCAGTGTGAAAAAAGCTTGATAAGGAAGTGATCTTAACTACATATTATCATGTTGTTAATTCATTCATATTGTAGTGTAAAGAAAAAAGTTTAAAAAGTGCTACATATATCTACACTCTGTCCCAAATTATATTTCCATTATCTGTGTTTTTCATCTGATAAGATGGAAGAGGTGTTTCAAAATATTTTCATAATAATATCTTTTGAACTTTGTGGTAATAATAAATGTAAATTTAAATATGCTATAGGCTTAAGCAAAATGTCAAAAAATGTCTAAATGAAAAGAAATAGCTAAAAAAGAAAAGAAAAAAGATAAAACCAGCAAAAAGTATGCAAAATTATGAAGACTAACATATAAAATCTTAACTTTCAATATTACTGTATTACCAAACATATTTCAGTGAAAAACAAAATCTGAAAAGTTTAGTACGAATTTCCTCTGTTTTGATTAAGTCTAATTTTGTTTGAGCATAATTCCATAATGTAATAAAAATATCGAATGTAATGTCAATAATAATTCATTTCATAAATGCTTTTTTTGTTTAGAACAAATTTTACTCATGACATTGAACTTAATAACAATCCGAATTTGAGAAATCAAACCCTGAGTAAACAACGTCAAATCTTTTTGGAGGTCTTTGATTTGTTTTTTCAAATCATTAACACTTTCTGTAATATTTTTAAAAAAAAAAAGCTATCAGCAATTTTATCTTTAAATCATCCTAAAGTTGAGAAATGTTAGAGAATAAATGCCTTTATCTGTAGGCATAGATAAAAAGTTAATTGCCACATTCTTCCAACTGGACAGACAGAAAATTGTAAAAGAAACTCCATTTCTACTGAAACGTCACATTTTGAGTAATGAAATTTAAAGTTAATACATTTATTTTTCTTTCCCTTAAGAGTCAAATAAAAAAAATCTCCAATGAAGTATTTCATTTATTTAAGAACATGTGTATCTTTTGATTTTATCCTGTAAAGAAACGGCATAGCAGTGGTCTTGATCAGCGTTGCTCCCTTGCACATCTTTTGTCATTTATGGTTCCATTGTGAAAGGTGTTATACTCTATTCTTTAATTACATATATTAATTAAGATTATCTCTTCCGGTCACGTGAGCATGTAGGTGGTTGTTAAAAAATTGGGCAGAGAATTTTTCCCCTTAAAATCCCAATAGGAGCGTAGATCAAGCGTATTTCTAAGTACAAATGCTTGCAGTAACAATTCTGTTCTGAAGGATTACAAAAGTGACCAAAAAAGTGACCAAAAAAATGGCGCAAAACGGACCTTTGAAGAATTCTCTTAAAAGACACAGTGCCGGTGTTACGTCAAATACCGTTAATTCTACACCCGGACTCAGTGGAGAGGTGAGCAGCGCTCTTCAGTCGCTGCCAATAATTCAACAAAGCCTCCAAGATATACAGCACAGACTTAACGGTCTTGAAGAACTCCGCTCAGAATTACAAAGCGTGAAAGAAAGTCTGAGAGAGGATTTGTGGGGAACAGACGGCCTTGAACAAAAGATTGAATATGTTGCTCAACAAGCAGAGGACACAGTGCAAAATGTTGAAACTATTCATAAAGAAAACAAAAATCTCCGTCGTGAGGTTGATTTATTAAAGGCAATAGTCATTAAGCTTGATAGAAAAGTTAGCGAACAAGATAGAGAAATTATTGACCTTAAAAGCCGCTCCATGCGAGATAATATACTAATCCATAGATTCAAGGAAAGTTCCAATGAGAACCTTATGCTAGATATCCCAAGTGCCATTAAGAAGGTTTATGGTGTAGATCTAAAGTTTGTCCGCATACATCGTATTGGCCCACCCAGGCGCGGACCGGTACCACGCACAATAGTGGGGAAGTTAGAGCATTACGACAAAAAGGAGGAAATTCTACAAATTCAGAGGGATTTCAGGCGTTCATCAAAAGAAACTCCTTTCCATATATCCGAACAATTCCCGGCAGCCCTAGTAGAGGAGAGGAAACATCTGTTTGCGCTCCAACGTAAATACACGTCTCAAAACGTAGAAACGCGTGTAAGAGGAAACAAACTTGTTTTCAAAAACAACGGAAATGTATTCAGAGAAAAAGTACTCGTCCCCCGGGCTGAAGATGTTATACAGTGCGACGATGATGAATTAGACAAGCTACAGGAAATACCAGTAGTAACTTCAGAGGAAAAACGTGAGCGGGGGAGTAAATTCGTGGCAAGCGGGACCCCCGTCAAAACCTATGGTGAAGTACGCAATTTTTACAAAATGCTGTGCTCTCTGCCGAGGCATGCACAAGCACACCATCGCATTCTAGTGTACCGCTTCCGGGACAAGGATGGTAAGGTGATCGATGGATCGATGGATGATGGGGAGTTTGGTGCGGGAAGGAATCTACTAAAGCACTTTGAGGAACGCGGCCATGAAAATATTGCGTGTGTCATTACAAGATGGTATGGCGGTGAGCACCTTGGTGTTGCACGGTTTGGTCTAATGAGGGAACTTGTAGATCAAGTCGTAAATGACATCGAAAAATAATGTGAATATTCCGGAACTATCGTTTCCGTTCGTATTTAGACTTGGTTCCCAAGGGTAAGAACTGTGCACAATAGAACTTCCGGTTTAGGGACACAATGTTAACAGATGCTCGCATTTGTAAGTTTATTACTTGTTTATGGGTTGGGGAAAATTTCAGAGCCCTATCGATTTGATTGGGCCGTTTTTTTTTGGGTTTAAATCATGCTCAGTGTTATTTTTTCATTGTATATATGTTATTTCAGTTTGTGTGTTAGTATGAGAGGAAAAAATGTACAGAGTGGAATTACATGTTTGTGTCAATATACGTTTCTCTTCTCTTCTCATGAGCCATTTTCAGTCATACATAATGCATATTCTGATTTAAGAAAATCTGCAATTATTCTTAACATTTTCTATTACAACGGATAATGAGTTTGTCTTTACTATCTTTTAACTGTAGAGGTATGCATGGTATAGAAAAGAGAAGGGATGTTTTTAACTTTTTGAAACAGAAACAAAAGTCAATTTATTTTTTACAAGATACACATTTCACAGAAGATGATGTTAATATGGTACGATCAATGTGGGGATATGAAATCTTTATTAGCCCAGGTAAAACTGACTCCAGAGGGGTGGCAATCTTATTTAATAATAATTTTGAATATGAAATCACTCAAGTAACAACTGATGAAATTGGTAATTATTTAGCAATTGATCTAAGAATAGAAAAATACAATATCCTTCTTATCAATATATATGGCCCTAATCGTGACTCACCTGATTTTTATGAAAATATTCAAAGTAAGGTTGAAAACTTTTATGGAGACTTTGTTGTTATAGGTGGAGATTTTAATTTAGTTCAAGAAACATCTCTAGATTATTATAACTACAAACTAATAGGAAATCCAAAAGCAAGGAAAATAGTTTTAGAATTAATAGAAAAACTTAACTTAAAAGACCCATGGAGAAGCTTGCACGAAGATCAAAAACAGTATACATGGTTTGGTCCATCCAATAAAAAAAAGCAGAATAGATTTTTTTTTGGTCTCTTCACATTTGTTGAATTTTGTACATAAAGCAAAAATAGATATAGGGTATAGGTCAGACCACTCTATTGTACTTATTGATATTGTTTTCTCACATTTTGTCAGAGGGAAGGGATTTTGGAAATTTAATAATTCTCTGTTGAAAGATAAAGAATATGTAGTTGGGGTGAAAAAAGTTATAGTTTCTCTAAAACATCAGTATGCAGAAAAATCAGACTCACTGGAAGCTATAGAACAAATACCTGATGCCCTGTTATCTCTAACTATTGATTACCAGTCCTTCTTTGAGCAGATCTTACTCCATATTAGAGGATATACAATTGAGTACAGCTCGAGAAAAAAAAGAAATAGAGTAAATATGCAAAAAGAAATAGAAGAAAAGATGAATACTATAAGAAATAATGAATATGAAACTAATAATGATGAACCTATTCTTTTGCAAAATGAGTTAGAATTAATCAGAAAAGAACACATGAAAGGTTTAATGGTAAGAGCTCGTGCTAAATGGATTGAAGAGGGCGAAAAGCCTACAAAATATTTCCTTGCTCTTGAAAAACGAAATTATATAAATAAAACAATATCCAAAATTGCCAATGACAGTGGAGTTCTAATCACAAATCAACAAGAAATACTTAATGAAATTAAATACTTCTATCAAACCTTATATAGCAATAAAGATAATGACTTGAATGATGTTGATATAGAAGAAATTATAGATAAAAGCTTTGTAAACATACTTGATAGTAATATGTGTGAAAAACTAGAAGGAAAAATAACCTATTTAGAAGCCTTAGAAGCTCTAAAAAATATGAAAAACGATAAATCACCAGGTTCAGATGGCTTTACCGCCGAATTTTTTAAATTTTTCTGGAAAGATATATGCCACTTCTGGTTAATGTCAGCTAATGAAGGCTTTGAAAAGGGACTACTATCAACAACTCAGAAACTAGGAATAATATCTATCTTGCCAAAAGAAGATAAATGTAGAGAATATTTAAAAAATTGGAGACCAATATCACTTTTAAATGTATCTTATAAACTAATATCAGCATGCATCGCAAACAGACTAAAACAAGTACTAGACTACATTATAAATGAAAATCAAAAGGGTTTTTTAAAGGGTAGGTTTATCGGAGAAAACACCCGTTTTGTTTATGATATTATTAATAAAACAAAAATAAGGCAAATTCCTGGAATGATATTACTTATTGATTTTGAAAAAGCTTTTGACTCAATATCATGGTCTTTTATGTTCAAAGCACTTAAATTTTTCAATTTTGGTCCAAATATTATTAGATGGGTGAGAACACTTTATACAGATGCAAAGTTATGTGTGATTCAAAATGGAATTTTTTCAGATTTTTTCAATATTGGGCGCGGATGTCGACAAGGAGATCCTATTTCACCATATCTTTTTAATATATGTGTAGAAATCATGGGTATTATGATAAGACAAAATAGACATATCAAAGGAATACACATACAAAGAGATTTCTGTTTGTTTCAATATGCAGATGATACAATTATGTTTTTAGATGGAACTGAAAAAAGTTTAAAATCAGCTTTAGATCTTCTCTTTCAATTTTCAAAATATTCAGGGTTAAAACCAAACTTTGGAAAAACCAAGGCCATTTGGATAGGGTCAAAGTTAGGAAACAAGGATATTTTATGCTCTAGTTTTAAAATACAATGGACAAACGAGGATTTCAATGTATTAGGAATTAAATTCAACTCAAGTCTAAATAATATTACAAAAATAAATTTTGACCATAAACTTTCTTTGATAATCAAGGAAATTAATAACTGGAATAAAAGGCAGTTAACCCCCTTAGGAAAGATAACTGTTATAAAGTCAATATTACTACCTAAACTGACACATCTTTTCATAACGTTGCCTACACCAAGTAAAGAGAGGTTAAAACAACTGGAAAAAACCTTTTTCCAATTCATTTGGAATGGAAAAAATGATAAAATATCAAGAGCACTATTAATTCAGAAGTATACTGATGGGGGGCTCCAAATGGTACATTTAGATTCATACATCAAATCACTGAAACTGTCTTGGTTCAGAAGAATTTTACAATCAAAAGATAATCTACTGAGTACTCTCTATAGCGTAATTACAAGAAGTACAATATCTAAACTTTTGCAATTGGGATCTGATTATCCAAAAAATCTCTCAAATAGTATCAACAACTTATTTTGGAAAGAAACTTTATTATCATATAGTGATTACATTGACATTGTACATAAATCATTGGATGCACAACACATTCCTGTCTGGTTTAATCCTCAAATCAAAATTGATAAAAAATCACTGTTTTTTGAAAGTCTATATAAGAAAGGCTTTATGTATTTGTCTGATTTTTTTAATGATCTTGGAGAGTTTATCCAGCTTGATGAATTTGGTGTTAATCTGCCATTTACCACTGTACTTGGATTAAAAAAAGTCATTTGTCTACATATTAATGACAACTATTATGCACATAAGCAATTTCCTCTCCTACCAGCATCTATAAATATTTTACAAAAAAATAACAAAGAAGTGTATAATGTGTTTATTCAAGATATCCATTTTTGTGCTAAACATGAACATAAATGGGAAACTTTACTTGAGTTAGATGATACATTTAGTTGGAAATCAAAGTATAATGCACTTTTTAATTGTACAAAAGATAGTAAACTTTTATGGTTGGAATATAGGATATTCCATAGAATTCTAGGAACAAACAAATATTTATTTAATTGCAAAATCACATGCAATAACAAATGCAATCTTTGTACAAAAGAACCTGAGTCAATTGAACATTTATTTTTTTATTGTCATAAGAGTAAACAATTATGGGTGCAATTAGAGCATTTTTTGTCTTTTTATTGTCATTTTGATATAAACTTCTCATTAAGTGAAGTAATATTTGGCTATACAAGAGAAAAAAATGATATTGTTAATATTTTGATATTATTAACAAAACAATATATTTTTTACAAATCAAGAAAAAGTTCTGATCTGCATATTAGTGAATTATTGAAATCAATATTGGCATATTATTTGGTAGAGAAAAAGTTGTTTGCAATAAAAATGAGATGTGATGAATTTATTAATAGGTGGAAAACTATTGAGAATCTTATTGCAAACATTCATGTTTAATTATTTTTAATCATTTCCATATTTTTACTTGCTATAATAGGCATTATACATATATCTATATCAACATGTAAATTTGAAATGCATCATATACTGCAGTAACCCCTTAGTAACCGTGGTAAATGTACATTTAGAATGAGTGTGAGCGTGAAAGTTTGTGTTCTGTCTTTTTGGTGTGTTTGTCTTTATGTAGAACTATTGTATTGAATGGTAATAATAGAAATAAAGTATGAAAAAAAAAAAAAAAAAAAAAAAAAGATTATCTCATTTAAAAATTTTGCAAGCAAGAGCAAGTGTTCTGATGTTTCTGTATGAGAGTGAATATGAAAAATGTATAACCTTCTTAGGAATCTGAAACGTCATCGCCGTGTTCATGATTTTGCCTTCTCTTCTATTTCTTTTTCAGCGAGTCTGCGTCTATAACATTGATTGACAAAATGTTGCAGTTTTTATTTTGAAAAAAAAAGCATTTGCCATATGTGATATATGTTGTTTTTAAATATCAATACCAGTACTTGGAACCAGAAATTATTGTTCACATATATCATTATTAACAACGTCCTTATTTTAGGAAGAGAAGGGTTATTGTCATAGGTTCATAAGATTAGAATTAAAATGTACTATCCTACAGCTAATAAAAATAGTAAAAAAAAAAGTAAAACAATGCAAAATGCAGATAACACCAATCACCCCTCCTTCATCAACCAACTCTTCTCTCGCGCAAAAACACACCCCATGCATTCAAGAGTTTATATCAGATATTATCACAAAAATTATATGCTGAAAATTTTACTCAAACCTGGCGATGAATAGTATCCTTTAAAAAATCTCGTTAAAAACACAATCCATTAAGGGGAATGTCTACACCAAATAAGTGTAAGAGATATTTGTTGCATGCATTTGTTACTAATAATAGGCACAGTATTCAATAATAATAGACCTCAAAGTACAATACTCCATATTTTATTTTTTAGATAATTTTTAAAGTATTAGTCTGCTTACAGATAACCCTTTAAATGTCAAATGTTTAAACATTTCTATTTTAAAACTCTTATGAAAGTGAAATGTTATAAAGTTTGAAAATGAAAAACAAAATAATCTTGAATGAAGTTTGTATTATTTTTATTGGAATCTACATAAATATGAAACTAAAATATTTAAAAATTCTTTTAACGCAAACTGCTGAAACAAATGTCGAAATCGAGATCATTTATCCCATTCTGTTTACTGGAGCTGAGTAATAAGCGCTTCCGGTTTATCACTCCCTTTCGATCCTCGTTCATCACGTGGGTTGTGATAGTATATAAGCGGCTACAACGGAGGTTGTAAGGCAGTTGCAGTCTGAAGCTGAAAGTGTTCACTTCGTAATAGGTGAGAACAAACCCTTGATATTAGGATAAGTCTTATGTGCCTGAATAAGGCTTTCGAGACTTGAGTTGAAAATTATATTTGCTTGTGATAGCTGTTAGGGTTAATAGAAAGCGCGCGCGCTCCATAATAGAGTGGGATATTGTAAATATTATTGATTAAAATATTTGATTGAGAAAGTTATAGTTTACTTACATATTTCTTAAATTGCTCAGGCAGAGCAGCCGAATACCTGAACCCAGAAACGTTACATAAATTTGGTGGCAGCGTCGGGATTCGGCAAAAGAAATAATCTATACTAATAATTTTAAATCAGTATTTACAATGGAGGAAATAGTAGATGAAGAAATTTCATTTTTGGAGAGCAGTTGCGAGCGATTGCGCAAGGAGATAGAGAGATACTCAACACCGTTAGATAGACGAGCGCAAGCGCGCGATTAGGGCATAGCGACTTTGGTTGGTGCGATCGGGGACCAGAGTCATGCAACTGATGATACAGTAGTACTGCAGGGAAATGAGCAAAGTGGAAACATTGTTGAAGGAGTATCCAATGAACATGTTACATTGCGACCAGCGAGAGCGCAAAACAGAAATGGCAGAAGAGAAACAGAACTTGCGGATGCGCTGTATAATTACAGCTTTAGGAATGATGAACATCCAGTTATGGTGAGCGCACAGCGGAGAGCGCGAGCGCCGTCGATTGTGAATGCCTCTGCTTTATTAGCGAATGCGCCAAATGATAGACAGAGAGATTTCCATAACAGCGCACAGACGCATAGCCTGGGAGCTGGAACCAGAAATTTGATAAATGAAAATCGACTACGAGAGGAATTTGACCACGGTAATAAAAGTTCAAGGTGTAACATCAAACCAGCGACATTTGATGGAAGTAATTCTTGGCTTGACTATAAGTCCCATTTTGATGCATGCGCTACTATAAACAATTGGTCGGAAAAAGAGAAAGGCCTGTATTTAGCTGTATCACTAAGAGGGACAGCTCAGGGCGTACTGGGAAATGTTTCGAAAGAAACAGGGCAGCATTATGACTTGTTGGTAAAAGCTCTTGAAGAACGATTTGCTCCACCCAATCAGACCGAACTTTACCGGGCGCAGTTAAAGGAGAGAAAACAAAGAGCGTCTGAGACCCTGTCCGAGCTAGGACAGGCCATCCGTAGATTGACGTGCCTTGCTTATCCTACGGCGACAGCGGAATTAAGGGAGACGCTTGGTAAGGACGCATTCATTGATGCACTAGTAAATTCGGATATGCGCTTGCGCATTAAACAGAATAGGCCTGAAAACTTAAATGATACAATCCGACTTGCTGTAGAACTAGATGCATACTATAGAACAGAAAGGCGAGGTGATTTGCGGATGATTGAGGGTAAGGAACGCGAGTGCGATCAACCCGCACAATCAACAGAGCTTATTGAATTAATGACGAGGATGCAAACCCAGTTAGATAATTTGGAAAAACAGGTCCAAGATCAGAATTTTCAGAGGAGACGAACATTACAGTTGCCAGTCAGAAACACAAATGATGGGGTGACTTGCTATTACTGCAAGGAAAAGGGACACATTCGTAGAAATTGTCCGAGACTTAAAGATAAAGAAACAAACAGAAACAGTAATGCATCAGCGAAGAAAGGTGGCAATGCGCGGCGGATTCGTAGTGAGCGCAGGAGGAAGCAGCGCTATGCGAAAGGACATGTTGGTGGAAGCACCATGATAAACGAATCTGGTATTTTTGTTGAAGCTGATATACATGGAGTACGGTCAAAAATGTTGATTGATACAGGTGCATCATTGACGTTGATCTCAAAAAGGGTGCATGATATCATTTCAGCAGAAAAACGCCCAGCACTAGAGGAGAGTGGACAGAAAGTTTTGAACGCAAGTGGAAACCCACTTTCTCTATATGGAAAAGCAGAATATCATATCAAAATTGGGAAGACTGAAGCATTTATCCCAGCAATGGTTACAGATGTTACGGTCGATGGAATCCTTGGTCTAGATTTTCTGAAAAAAGGCAAGGGTATGATAGATCTCAACTCTAATACAATACGACTTAACAATGAGGAATATCGCATTTCTTGTGAGGGGACCCTGGGTTGTTTTCGTGTTGTTGCGGCCGACGATATTTGTATCCCTCCTAGGAGTGAAATGATTGTAGAGGCTAAAGTTCCAGGACAGAATACATTTGGAGCCTCAGACTATATTGTCGAGCCAGAAGAGAGATTTCTTGAGAAGGGGCGTGCTTTCGTAGGTAGGACATTGGTTAAGGGGAGTGAAACGGTGCCTGTATGTTTGATGAATGTTACAGACGTTGCTCAGCAAATATACAAGGGGACTTTGATGGCAAAGATGACTGCTGCTGATGAAGAGAATCCGGAAGAAACAGCGGTAGTAAATAGTTCAAAACTACGACCTGATTTGCGAGAATTGCTTGATCGATGTAAGGAAAATCTATCTAATGCACAAGCTATGCAAGCCGATAAATTCCTTCAAAGGTATCAGCACTTGTTTGCTTCTTCGAACTTTGATTTAGGTCGAACCTCAGTAGTTAAACACAAAATCAACACTGGGCCTATAGAGAAACCAATTAAACAAGGGGCACGAAGAATTCCTTTGCAAGAAGTTGATAAACAGGTAAACGAAATGTTGGAGAAAGGGGTAATTGAACCCTCTAATAGCCCCTGGGCTTCACCTGTGGTTCTTGTGCGCAAGAAAGATGGGTCGATGCGCTTCTGCATAGATAATAGACGACTCAATGAAGTCACAGTTAAGGACGCGTATCCCCTTCCAAACATAGAAGAAGCATTTGATCATCTGTCAGGACATGCTTTATTCTCTACGCTTGACCTCAACAGCGGCTACTGGCAGGTTGCAATGGAAGAGGATGACAAGAGTAAAACAGCCTTTGTAACGCGCAAAGGTTTATTCCAGTTCAAGGTAATGCCTTTTGGTCTTACCTGTGCGCCTGCGACATTTGAACGCTTAATGGAGACGGTCCTTGCAGGTCTACAATGGGACAAATGTCTTGTATATCTCGATGATATTATAGTTATTGGTAAGTCATTCGACGATATGCTTTGCAACCTTGAAAGGGTATTTGATAGACTGCTGAGAGCGGGGCTTAAATTAAAAGCAAGAAAGTGCAATCTGTTTGCCACTAAGGTCTCGTATCTAGGGCATATCATTTCACAAGAGGGCATTGCAACAGACCCGGAAAAAATCAAAGCAGTTGCGGAATGGCCAGTTCCGTCTTCTGTGTCTGAGGTCCGCTCCTTTCTAGGATTGTGCAGCTACTATAGGCGATTTATCAGGGACTTTGCTTCAGAAGCAAAACCGTTGCACCGCTTGACAGAGA
Organism: Magallana gigas; assembly: GCF_963853765.1. Classification (NCBI taxonomy): domain Eukaryota; kingdom Metazoa; phylum Mollusca; class Bivalvia; order Ostreida; family Ostreidae; genus Magallana; species Magallana gigas. The sequence goes on from NC_088856.1 coordinate 2,392,842, forward strand.
AAGGGCGCAAGTTTCAATGGACAAAGGAGACACATGATGCATTTGAAACACTTCGAAACAGGCTGATTTCTGCACCAATATTATCACTGCCAGACATATCTAAACCATTTATACTTGACACAGACGCAAGCAATTGGTCTATAGGCGCAGTGCTTTCTCAAGAAATAGATGGAAAGGAGCGCGTGATAGCTTATGCGAGTCGCACACTGACAAAAGCCGAAAAACGATATTGTGTGACTCGAAAAGAGTTACTGGCTGTAGTGCATTTTATTAAACACTACCGCCATTATCTGTACGGCAGACGGTTCCTACTAAGAACAGACCATGGATCGCTTAGGTGGTTGCTTAAATTCAAGAACCCAGAGGGCCAGTTGGCAAGATGGCTCGAGGTCATTAGCACGTATGACATGACGATTGAGCACCGCCCAGGTATGAAACATGGAAATGCGGACGCGCTTAGTAGGATACCCTGCAATCAATGTGGATATGTCCCTACTTTGGAAGATTCGCCTCTTCCATCAGTGAAAATTTTGCAAGCGTTTCCAAAACTCAATAAAGAGTACTCTAAAGCAGAAAATGGAAATCTACTGGAAGCGCAAGGAGGTAACAAAGATATTCAGCTAGTGCGCCAGTGGGTCGAAAATGGCAGACGACCAGCATTTTCTGATGTGACACAATATGGTTATGTAGTGAAGTCACTATGGAACCAATTTGAGAGACTGAGCATTCAAAATGGATTCTTAGTACGGCGATGGATTTTGCTTCCTTCAAACCGAGAGACATTTCAAGTCATAATACCTGACTCAGAGAGGAGGAATGTACTAAAGATGTGCCATGATAATAAAACATCAGGTCATCTTGGTGTTACGAAAACATTGGCCAGAATTAGACAGAGGTATTATTGGCCGGGATTACAACAGGACGTCCATCAGTACATAGCAGGCTGTGATGCTTGTAGTAGACGAAAGAATCCAATCCCTAAGCGTCGGGCACCAATGCAGATTCTAGCATCTGGTGTGCCAATGGAAAGATTGGCCTCTGATATTTTGTGCGAATTACCCGAAACAGACAGGGGGAATCGTCATATTCTCGTCGTCGCAGATTATTTCACGAAATGGACGGAGGCGTTTCCTCTACCGAATATGGAGGCAGAAACTATCGCCCGCACAATCATAGAGCAAGTGATAGTAAGATTTGGCGTCAGTATGAAAGCAAGCTATTTATGGAGATGTGTCGGTTGTTGGGAATAACAAAAACCAGGACTACCCCATATCATCCTAAATCGGATGGGATGGTTGAGCGCTTCAACCGAACGCTGATATCAATGTTGAGCACTTATGTTCAAGAAAATCAAAAGGATTGGGACTTGCATCTTCCCTATATCCTTATGGCGTACCGCTCAACAGTACATGAGAGTACCAACTTTTCTCCAAATATGCTCATGCTTGGAAGAGAGGCAACAACACCTCTAGATTTAATGTTTGAAATGCCAACAGAGATGAAAGACATTCCAGCGCATCAATGGGTCTGGGTTTTGCGCGAGCGCTTAGAAAACGCGCATGCGGTTGTGAGAGAACATATGCCAGGTGAGATGCTTCGACAGAAAAAGTATCATGATACTAAGGTGTCTTGGTCTTCATTCGAGACAGGAGATATGGTTTATGTATACTTTCCGGTAAGGAAGAGTGGATGCTCTCCAAAGTTAACATCTTTTTGGAGAGGGCCTTTCGAAGTACAGAATAAACTGTCTGATGTTCTTTACACGGTTGCATGCGGGTCTCGCGGGAAGAACACAGTAATACATTGTGATAGAATGAGAAGATGTCAACCTCAGATCCTTCAGGGAGAAACTGAGGAAGATCTGGTTGAGAAAGAGGATGATCAGATTGTTGACGAGCAATCTCAAGACAATGTTCTTGTTGCTGAGGGACCTTGCGCATTAAAAGAAGAAATTGGCGCATGCGAAAATAGCAGACCGCGGCGTACTAAAAACTTACCTAAATGGCTGCAGGACTATGAAGTCAATTACAGCGCTTAGAGCTTTAAAATTTTGTTGATATGTGTAAATACAGTGTTCATTCGAGTTTTTGAAATTAGAGTAATTGTAGCATGTTTGTTTTCTTTTCGTAATAGATAATGGTGAATACAAAAACAACACCTAGGATGGAAGGACATCGATGTCCAATGTGTAATGTCAGGATTGCAAATGAGAGCGAGTGGGAAAAGCATGTGGTGGAATGTGGAAGAAAGCGAAGGCAGAAGAAATTTGAATGCGCCGATTGTGACTATGCCACGAATAAGAAAAGTGACATGGGGAGACATCGCCGCACTCGACATAATGAAATTGTTTCAGTTACGGCTGATAGCGGAACTGATGATTGGGAGCAACTGGACCCAGGGAATATGTCGGATGTAGTTGGAAGTACACCACAGCAGCCCCTGGTTGAAGAAGTTGTCCAAAGAAAGCCGACAAGACCGACTCCTGTTTGCGCGCCAGCAACAAAGTCGAAGGTTTCTCAGGATCTTCTGACGCCACGCGCTCCTTCCCCGTTTCGACACCCAATGACCACTCCAAGAAAACGCTCATCCATTAATGCAGTGCCTGTATTGTCGTCTCATGATGCAAATACACAGACTCAGCATCAACTTGTCGATGCCAGTACCCAGACCAATAGGCAGTTCGAAGATGTGGGTACGCAGACTGAAGGACACAAACGGCGGAAACTGGATCGAGTGCAGGAGACGTATCAAAGAGACGGAAAAACAGTTGTTGAAATTCACGAGGACGAGAATTGGTTTTAAAGAAAGCGTTTTGGCAATTGTTGACTGAAATCTTTTAAGATAATAACATATTTTTTTGTGATCATAAAACAGCGGCGCTTGCGCCATTCATAAATCATTGGCTGATTTGTATTATGATGGGTTTCTTTTTACGACAATGGCTCTTTTTGCTGATTTTATTTGTTCATAGAGCATACTCTATTAATCATTTGTTGATTTATCAGAATAATTGAAAGTCGTAAATTTAGTCTTTTGTTGTTGTCATTATTATAGTTTTCATGTCCCTTGCGTGATAGTTAGACCAGGTTAATGATTTAAATGCGAGACGCATTTCCTGGAGGCGTGGGTAATGAAACAAATGTCGAAATCGAGATCATTTATCCCATTCTGTTTACTGGAGCTGAGTAATAAGCGCTTCCGGTTTATCACTCCCTTTCGATCCTCGTTCATCACGTGGGTTGTGATAGTATATAAGCGGCTACAACGGAGGTTGTAAGGCAGTTGCAGTCTGAAGCTGAAAGTGTTCACTTCGTAATAGGTGAGAACAAACCCTTGATATTAGGATAAGTCTTATGTGCCTGAATAAGGCTTTCGAGACTTGAGTTGAAAATTATATTTGCTTGTGATAGCTGTTAGGGTTAATAGAAAGCGCGCGCGCTCCATAATAGAGTGGGATATTGTAAATATTATTGATTAAAATATTTGATTGAGAAAGTTATAGTTTACTTACATATTTCTTAAATTGCTCAGGCAGAGCAGCCGAATACCTGAACCCAGAAACGTTACACTGCTAGATGAAATCCCACAAAAATCTGAAAATAGAAACAATATTCGTTGGTTACTGAGTTGAAAAAAAAGAAATTGAATGAAATTGAAAAATTAAAAGAAATACTGAATTATTGCAAAAATCTTGGTTTGAAAGATCCTGTCTAAGAGTTGTCTTTCTTGATTTTACTTGGTCTCAAATATCTTGGGACCAATTTTCTAATAAAAAAATCACTAAAGAAAAGTTTAAAAAAGGTAAAAGTATATGCTTTTAATGAATGCATTATATCTATATTTAACTCTTTAGAACAACATGTTAATAGTTACACATCGTCTCAAGCCACGGGTTTTGTGTCCATTCTATTTCCACAAACCCGTGGCTACGTCCTGGGAAATGCCCACGTTTTACATGAATATTCATAAATGCTTTTAACCAATGAAGTGTCTGTCTGAAGGAAAGAGTAAGAAAAATCTGTCCAATGAGAATCAGCGTTGCAAATTCCAGTTGGAGCAACTCACAATATGGCGGAACCCGAACATCGAGAAGTTCAACGTGTGTTTGGAATCGATAATTTTACACATATTCAGTCGCAGACTCTGAAATATTTGTTGGAAGGAAAGGATGTTTTCCTTTCCATACGAACCGGTAATGGAAAGTCTATGACTTACCAAGCTTTTCCTTTCTTAGCCAAACCAAGTAATCCTTGTCAGGTCTTGATAATCAGTCCGCTGTTGTCCACCATGAAAGAACAGGTTTTTTTTATTCTCTTAATTCTAATCTAATAAAATGTTTTGTAAAACATTTTTACGGTATGCTCTTAACATATATAAATCCATACGAAAGATATTAAACTAAGAAGAAAGTGTTGACATTCATCACATGCATTTTTAATTTACCAAAATTTAGAATTTAATCAGACTTAGCGAGGATTTATGAATGAAAATAAAGATTATCTATAAAAAAAAAAATGAATAAAAGTATTTGGCCGAAAAATATTGTATGTTGAACTGGCGGTCAAGTGATTCATTTCATGCTTAGAGAGTTCATCTCTGAGTGGATATTTACATGTTAGGGAGGGGCATCACCCTAGACCCCCTCCTTTATGCCAAAATTGCTAGATCTACCCTTGTATTACATGTATAAAACAACAAACAATCCATTATATCCAATTTTTGAAATAAATCCCAGTTTGATAAGGAGTAAAAAATTAAAAATTGTGTATATTTATTGGAAAATGTTCACCAGCTACACCATTTTTTTTAAGGTTTCCTATCTGAGGTCACTGGGGTTTCATGCAGATTACATTCACAAGGAATGTGATAAGGAATCCATAAAAGCAGGCAAAACAACATATGTGTACACATCCCCTGAGGCTGTACTATCAGATGACATGTGGAGGAGCATGTTCATTGAATCTTCAAGTTTGAAACTATTTGTGGTAGACGAAGCTCACATGGCTATTAACTGGTACGTGTAATAATTATAACATCTAGCATGCCATTTTTATTATCAATTTTATTTTTTGAAAAGTACATGTATAAACATAAATAATTTACAATAAACTCAATTCCTCTTATCTGGGATTTTGAAGAGGGGAATATATAATTTTATAGTGATCTGAGAAATTCATTTCTTAATATAGAAACAGTATCCTCATAAATCCTTGAATTGATTTATAATCTTTAAACTTATTACAGGGGTGAAAGTTCTGGAAAAAGTGAGCCATTTCGGGAATGGTTTGGTAGACTTGGTGTAATCAGGTCCCTGATAGCATGTCCAGCACTTGTCATCACAGCAACGGCCAGCAGAGCAAGTAGGAGAAAGCTAAGAAAGAAGCTTGCACTCGTGAACTTCCATGAAACTGTGGAGAGTCCTGACAGAAAAAAACATTAAACTTTTTGTTGAAAAGATAAAGGTGAATGAAAAAATCAGTGTGACATTTTCTTGGCTGATTGACATGGTCATGGATCAGGGTGGTGAATGCCCATGACATATTATCTTTTGTCCGAGCATAAAATTGTGTGCAGATGTGTATTTTGCTTTTAAAGTAAGCTTAGATGAATGTATTAATTATATTGAAATGTTCCATTCTTGTACAACTGATCAGGTGAAAGATGCAATAAGAGAGGATATGGAAAATAAAGATGGACATATTAGGGTACTTATTGCAACCAGTGCTGCAGGAATGGGGTTAACTACAAAAGTGTTAATAATATTATTCATTATGGACCACCCAAAGACTTAGATGGCTTCATACAACAGTTAGGACGTGTTGGTAGGGTTGGTAAGAGTCTTATGAATTACTTATCTACAGTAGTAGACATTTACGAAAAAACTGTTAAAATCTTACAATTCTGTTCCAAGTGCTGATTTAGTTAAACATTTGTGCTGTGATGTTTGCGAAATGCAATGTGACTGTCATGAAGTAAATGGCAAGTCCTTTAGAACTATGTATCATATTTATAAATCTGAATTAGACATTGAAAGTTCAAGTGAATCCAGCATGTCCAGTGACAATTATAGTACAAATACATCAAAAACTATAAGTGAATCTGAAAGTGATTAAGTATAAAATTATGTTGAAATACATAATTTTCCGAACTGGTTAGTAATAACCATGAACAAAACAGTATGAACATTTGGGAATATCAATCAATGAGGCTGTAAGAGGGGAGAGAGCGCTTAAATTACAATCGCACACCTACAGACCTATATTCCAGTTTCATTGTCTTCCATGTCTTTCAAAGTAAAGATCAGAGATCAATTTAGCAGGCTTGGATTGAAGTTTATGACAAGTCTCTTGTCTTTAGACCTTAAAGTTAAATTTTGAGACACAACTATATCTAAAAATTTGTTAGTGTTATGTATCCTTAAGGATTCTCATTGACAAAATTCATGTGTTTTAAAATACCGAAATATGATTTAAATAATCGTTTGATAATAAACTCAATTAATTAGAAAAAATCCATTTTTAACCATAAATCATGATCTAGAGTGAGGAGGGGGCACCCCCCCCCCCCCGGCAAAATTTAAATTTCTTTAAATTACATTATAAAATAGAATTACCAAAAAATATTCCTTGGAAAACCTACCCCTTTGAAAAACAGGGGGTAAATTCTGTATCCGTGCATGATAAATGATTAGGAAAATAATTAAACTGCACATTACTCATATATTAATGATATTTTAAAAGACTCCATGAGATTCCCTATTAATAATAATTATAAACTTACAATTGAAACTTGAAACCAAAACAATGCTGAATCAACATGAACTGTAACTGAACTCCAAGATAAATAATGTCACCAGGAGGAAATTCATCTGTCTGTGGAACCCTCTGGTCTATGTATTACACCCACTTAATTCTAAAATTCAGATTTGTTGTTGAACATTGCCAACTGTGCACCAAAAGCACGCTCGTTAGTGAGTACATCACCTCCGAAGACTACAGGTTCGCAAATCTCGTTTGAATCTAAAACACAATGGGGTACAACAAGGTTGTGTATATTTGCAATATGTGTATCATGCCTTCAGTTGAATTTTCACTGGCGTCAATTAAGTCAGCATTAAAGGAAACAGTCTTTTGTTTGGTAATTTCTATAAATTCATGAGAGATGTACTTTGGTAATACTTTCTCGAAATGCTTCAAAGCAGCAACATTTTTCACCAATATTTTGGCAATAAGTATTTTCAAATCTCTATGATATCTAAGAATTTCTTCATCAGACAGTAACCAATTTGAAGCTTCCAGATGAAGAATATCTGCAACTCTTCCAGTAAAGTTAGTCTGGGGCTGTAATTCTTTTCTGTGTTAATAAAACCAAGAACCAGTGCCAGCTTTTCTTCTGTCGATCTGTCGTCATGTCTCCTGGACTCACAAGTAAATCTAAGTTATCTCCCAGCACTTCTATTGCCTTTACAAAAGTTAGTTTGGGTCTCTTGATTTCCTTCTTAAGTCTTTCCACTGATTTTTCATGTGATGCTGTAGTGTACATTTCTGAAGAAAAACTTCCATCGGGCACAATGCAAGAATTGGACACAGACTTCTTACCATCTTTCACTGAAATGTCAAACCTGGATTGGCTGGAAGAGTACTCCGTACTCTCAGTTAATAATGTTACAGAAGTATTTGCAGTACTGTATGGCTCCAAGCATGAATTATACAATGCTGTAGTTTCACACCCTGAATAGGTGGCTCCACATCCATTTGAAAGAATGGCCAACTTTGATTTAGCTGATAATATGTCTAAGTCAGCAAAACTTTGATGATCACACGGTAAAATTTCATCATTTCTTTGAGAGTCACTATCAATAACAGCTTTCCCTAGGAGAATAAGTTTTCGTTGTTCTGTGTATGCTTGTTGCTTTTATTCTATCTTCTTACTGTTTCACCAAAATCTTTTTCTTCTTGGGAATAGTAGAACGAGTAACGCTAATTCCCATTTCATGCAGAATGGAAATAGCATAAAATATTTTCATATAGATAGTTATAACATCATTTTTTTTCAAGTCTGGTTAATGTTAAATATTTGCATTTGCTTATATATTTTTTTAAATAAACCTGGCTACTAATTTTCAAAAGCATTAAAATATGTATAAACTTTTTTATCGGTCTAGGGGTTAAATTTATGACATCACAATAAACAAAGTTTGTTATTCAAGTGTTATATTATTATTAAAATGAAAACACAGTTATACTTAGAAAATCAATTGTTATAACTCTCTCAAATGTATATATAAGTAATAAATAGCCATGTTAAAAAGTTTACAGGGATATGAACTTGGTTGGTACGTGATCAAATCTACTGAGAAGCACTTTGCGCTTTACTTTTTTTCTTAAATATTCGAATTCTGCATAATCTATAGTAATGCTGTGAACATTTATATTTATCAGATTTACAGAGAAAACACAACAAAACTACAAAGTAAAATGTAAGTTTGTCTTGTACCTCTTTGGTGGCTCCACACTGATCAAGAACAAAGCCGATGACATGTTGAATCTGCGAAAGTTGGTAGTGTCCACCATATAACAATACAGAAAGTGCAGTACACAGGTTGTTGGTGTACTGTGTACTACTAGAGGACTTAATGTCTTTACTGACAAAGCTTTCAAAAATTCTGACTATAGATGGTGCTTTCAGAATAGGTTCATCTAATATTTGTTTCAACTTGATATTGTTATCATACTTCAATAAGGTTTTGTCTTTTCTACACAGGTTGCACACCTCTTTTCGGATTTCCTTACATAAACAATCAAGCAAAGCTGACTTGAATTTGTCATCTTTTGTAAGAGACTTTATACACGTATCAGGGTTCCTGTTGTTCAATATTGCCTTACAGACAGATTTTTGAACCTCAATGTTAATAATACGGGATCTGTAGTTGCTTCCATACTTGACAGTAATCTGAAAAAAATATTAATAGCTAGCGCAGCTCGCCTGCGCGCAGCGCTGGTGCGAAGCGAGCTCTACCGGCAAGGCGTGCGAATAGAAAATTCGGACTAGTTGGACATTCATTCAACGGATTTTTTTGGCGTCAGTAAATCGGACCAGTAATGCCTTGATTAATCGTCCCAGTAATTCCCTGTAAATATGGTTTCCCATTTCACACTCTCACGAGAACAAGATAAAAGACAATGTACATCATGCATTGTAAATAAAATAATTCCATTACATAAGACTAACAGAGTGACGTCACAATGGATTTCTTACACATTGATCCCACAGAATTTTTCGGCGTCAGTAAATTTCGACCCACAATGCAATTTATCAATGTTGGACGATCTCACTGGACTTGATTTCTTCTCGCGAGAATCAAAGTAAAACTTTCGAGAAACAGTTGAATTGTGTAATTTCAAGAAAATCATGCTTTTTAAGTAAACAAAACAGTATATTTCACATAGGTTTTTTTCCAGGTTTTTTTCAAAGAGACAGACGACACTTGACCGACGTGAACTTTGACGTCACAATAAGGGGAAATTACTCTAAGTAGTTATTGTAAATCTGCTGAAATATAAATACCAAAATCTTCTCAAATCTTGCAAAGCTAACGAATGGGGACATCTTTTTTTTTTAAATAGGAAACAGTTGTAAGTTGCTCTCATTTGGATGAATGCTCACATTTATTTTATTCACTATATATTTACAGTAATTAATTTCCAGGAACGTTTTTAAAAGGGGGCGCGGTAGCATCATTCAAAAAATATTTACAAGCAAAATGAAAAGGAAATTCTCTAAAGCAGGGAAATTCTAATCCGGGTGAGGAATTGTGAGTGCGTAGTATGCATTTAACTTTTTAACTGCCCAATGGTATCTTTATTTTCACATTTATTACATCCTCCCGGGGGGGGGGGGGTCCAAATCCGTTTTTCTTATATGTTCAGCAAATTTTTTTTATACGCAAATTATATTTTTTTTTAAACGGACTCTATGATAAGTCAATTTTTTATATGTAAGTTTACGAAAAATGTCTGCGGCAAGAAACGAGGAAATAAACTGCAATAAACATTATGTTAAAAAATCTTTATTATTCAACCACATTGTATCTGAGATAAATTCTATTTAGAGAAATAAACAATCTTATAAATTATGAATAATGAAAATTTACTAGAAAAAATAGGCATGTTTATATTTTATTTTGCATTCAAATTCATTTACGTTACGTTGATACTTTTATTTTTATTAATTTATCATAATTCATGATTTGATCACATGCTACGCTCGCCCCAACGGTCGCACCGTTAAACATATTACAATACAAATGAAAGCGACAAGCACTTAAAGACCACAAAAAACCCCACATTACTATAAAAGTCTCGTGCAGGAAATCGTGGTTCATGTCTTAAATATCTCATAAGATGGGCAAGCTAACGCTTGAACATAATAAAAGGCATGTCTAACAGTCTATAAATGTGCAGATCTAGAGTCTGGGTCAGGGCGGTCCCCATCCCTGCAAAATCAGATTTCTTTAAATTTACAATATAAAATTACCAAAAGAAATACTTTTCTGGATCCGGGCATACTATAGCTTAACGTAAAACTTGTGTTTCTCAATCACATAATAAAGATCTTACCTTCACAGAAAAATCCTTCTCTTCACTGATTTTAGTTTGAGTTCAACTGTCAGCCGTTATAGGCTTTATTGGTGGAGGATCATCGTCGATGGTTGATGGTATAGCACCCCCTTCTCTGCTTGTTTTGACACAACTTGGTGAGCACTGAAACGAGGCAATATTCTCCTTGCCTTAAATTTACTAGGTGTAGGAGTCTTTGAAACGGCTCTATACTCTCGCTTTGAAAAATTTTTAACTGGTGTTTGTAAGGATGATTTAACACTTGAAATATTTTGTCTAACACTTGATACCCTTTCCAGATCTTCAAATATTTCACAGCGCTTCTGTTTTGAAACGTCTATCTTAGTTCGAATTTCCTCATCCAATCGAACAAATCTGTTAAGTTTATTTACACAGAATTTACAAGCGTATCCCTTTCGTGCAACACTTAAATCAGTTAATAATGCACTGTATAACTTACTGGCCTCTGTTGCTAAAGATCGACAATACTTTAAATCAGTTATTGGTTTCAAACATAATTCACATGTTTTCCCACTGGTCTGACTGGACGTCGCCATTAAAATATTCCTACATCGTTAAGAATCGTTTTGATTAGAAATCAGTGCGTACGTCACGTAATAAATATTCATGATTTTATTCATGTTAAACGTGTGCATTTCCCAGGACGCAGCCACGGGTTTGTGGAAATAGATTGAACACAAAACCCGTGGCTTGAGACGATGTTAGTTACATTGCCTTTTACTTTTTTTATATATACAATACAAATTATAAATAACAATATGCATATTTATACATACATTAGATGTCCAAAGTGATACACATGTACGTGTGGTAAATAAAAACATGCTCTTTTTCTGGCGTTGCCTTATTTGGCTTGCGAATCCGGGCTTCCACTTCTATTGCTACCTACCTATATCTTTTTAAAATAAAATAAATAAGTTAAGTGTCAAACTTTCAATGCAAGTCTTATACTGCAAATGTTTTAAATTTTGGAAGTTGGGATCAATTAATACAAGACAGATGATACTACGGAACTTCAGTTTTATATCAGTCTTGCATATAGGGTTCAAGTGAAAATATTATATATCGGCTCATCTTTATCGATAATCCGTCACATAATTTGAGCGTCTGTTGCAGATGACATGACAATAGCAGGAAAGCAGTATTTTATTTTGATTTCACGTTTTTTGTACATAACAGCTGATAATCAGTTAGTTGAAAGCTTTACTCACGAAGGGAATTGACATATTTTCTAAGCGTTTTGGTGATTTCAGTCTTATCTCATCTCCCTCGTCAGAAGAGTTCAATTGAACGATGTTTAGCTATTTTGTACCACGACATAATGCTATCAACCCGGAACAAAATGGCGTTTCAAACGGATGTCACACATATTGTGACGATGTAGCCTTCCACCTTAACTTTTCACGTGGAAAGGACAGTAGAGTGGGCTTTGTAAATACACCCTTTGATGAAACACCGTGACCATGAATTTCGCTTTTCTTGTCTATTTTTTTTTTAGTAAAACAGGTAAAACTGCATATTTACCTGTACCTCTATATTCACTTATTCTTTTCCTTAGGTTTTATTGAAAATCAAATGCTTCACGTTCTTTTCGCCCCTGTCATATGATTGCACCCGAAGACAAAACAAAGCGGCATCTCGTCTGCTGTCTTGAAGTGTATATCGAAAGTGAAAGTAAACGAGACTTTCCGACCCCACACTGATACATCTGGAATTCCGACAAAATCGTAAGTGGATTTCAAAAACATATTTCTGTTTCATTTAGCAATTCGTTTTAATATTAGTTTATAACGACAAGTTGTTCAAAGCGTCAAAAAGGAAGCGTTTAAGAGAATTTAAGAATATCACTCCTGTTACTAACGTTAAAATTTTCTAAATGGCCTTGTGCAGTAATTTTTAGCTACAGCTAGCATTTGACATCGGTCATATATAACCTTTTAAGAATATAACTCTAATTTAGGTAACATCTTAAACTATCCATCTGCCTTTTCTATTATTAACATAAGTGGAATATTTTTAAAATTATGAAATTTCTACATTGCCATATAATGTTAGTTTCCTTTGTGTTGTTTTGGTTTTATATTTCATTTTAAACTACGGTTGTTCTTACTGAAAGCTTGAACGTTTGTAAGTCAACATGTAAGTCAACATTTTTGTCTATTTCTTTTGCTCAAAACATAATGATTAAGATATCAATCTATTACATTTACAAAGACTAATACTTTTACGGCTTCCCAAAAATTGCAATCGTTTATATTTTATCGTTTCTTTTTAAGATATCTCATTTTTAGTTTAAATTTTAGCGTATTGATGATTCATTGAGTATTTATTTTCTTATTTTACTGATGAAATAAAATGAACTTAAACTGGTTAAATAAAAAATGAAATGGAATAAAACAAAAATTTAGCTCGGGAAAATTTGACACAAAACAATTGACAATCCAATTACATTGAAATGGTTTTTAAAATAATCCTCACGTGTACCATTTCTTAAACTGTGTATGTGGAAAATATTTTAGCAGTCAAGGTCTTTACACATAAACTTTAAATGTCAGTTGTCAAAGGCTGACTCAACAATTTGATATCTCATATTTCTTTCTTTTTAAACCTAAAAATGTTTAAGGACCATCTTAATAGGGCTGAATTTTAGTTTTGAGATATAAGAAAACGACAAACGTTCTGGTCTAGTTGTTTTACCTGTGATTTTTTAAGTTTTGTTGGAAATACGATATATAGATGATTTAGTCATACATTTAAGGGCTTACAACAATTAACGCAAAATAGGGGAAGTCTTATAATATGATATTTAGTCATTATAACTTGCCAAAACTAACCAAAATCAAATGAATCTAACATTTGTTGTAGTATGGAAACCAATTATAACTTATAAGCAACCATCAAGCATTATTGCTGGATGTATTAAAAAAATCAATAGATTAACATATCAAGGATAACTGTATTTGTTGGAGAAAATATCAGATTACTTTATAACAAAATTCAGGCCACTGACAAACGCATATACAAGAACCAAAGTTGCAAATGTAAGTTGACTTTGTACAAACCATTTTTATAAATTCTTGTCACTTTTTATTTTTTTATTTTATTTTGTCTTAAAACTAAAAGAAAAAAAAGAAAAACATTGCATAATATATTGTAATTGTTACAGGGATAGATATCTATTGATTTTATGTATATTTTCAAATACAGAAAGGCCATAAAATATAATTGCAGAAAAAAAGCCTTTCAATACTACAGATTTCAGGAAACAGTATTCGATTTTATTCTATATCAGAGAAGAATATAGAATCTTTATTTAAAGAATCAAATATTCAGCTGTACAAAATTTAAGATGCAACCAAGCAAATCAAAGTACTGAAAGTACACATAGGAGTTGAACATGGCGAAAATTTAAAAGCGATACCACTCGGGGTGGGAAGTTTGGTTTGTTTGTTGATTAAGAATTTTACACTCATATGGAGACGCAACCACTTGCTGGTGAAATGTTGCATTTGTAACTATACTCGGCACAAGGGCCATTGAGTAGTGAGGGAATTTTTCGAGTCTCATCCGAAGGACCAGTATCCCTAAGGTCCTACATGGATTTAAATCGGCGACAGAAAGTTTAGTTGACTAAACATTATCATATTTTACAGTTAGATGTAGCAGATATTCATAGTATTGCACCAAACTTGAATTGTTTTAAAAGCATTTGAATATAATAATAGACTCTTGGACCACCATGCTTGCCTTATAAATCTAGTCCCGTTTTTGTTTTCAAATCTTCACTTTTATGAAAGAAAAGTGACAAAATATATGTGCAGTATGTTTCAACTAATCCGTCTTTTGCCTCACATCCAATATTTTTTTTTAAAACAAGAGACCAATTGGTCACATCCCTCAACGACAGCCATGATAAAATCAGTTTCATAGAATCATTATACAAAAACATCTGAACATTGTAGTAAAACAGATCCTGTATAAAAAGATTTCAAAATTGTCTTCAGATAGTCTTAAGGTAAACATTTAGCCCTTTCTGTAGCTGGTTATATTATATATAGTCATATTATTTATTAAGCATTGCATCCCAAGAAGATCAAGACCAACTATTCATAAATATATAAACAATTAAGAATCACCAAATGTCAAGAGTCTTGCAAATCAGTAATACATGTACCTTAAATAATAACATTTTAGGATTTTTTTTAGTAAATAAAATTTATTTAATAATTAAAACTTCAACTCTTCCCCACCTAATCATGGTCTCATTCTACTCCCGGGAGTCATTTAGTTTGAACAAACTTGAGTCTACACTACTTAAAAATGCTTCGATCGATGGTACCCTAACAACAAAACTTTATGATAAACGCAATGACTTCAATTTTTCTATAGTCAACTTTCCTTACTTATGTAGCAAAATACCTTCATCACCTGTATATAGTGTTTTTGTCTCTTAGTTCATTTGATATGCAAGGGTATGCTCTTCGTATGAACCACTTTTAAGACGAGGCAAACCGCTGACAAACAAGTTGATAAAACATGACTATCAACAATCTCGTTCGAAGTCATCTTTTCTTCAGTTTTATTGTCGATATAATGACCTGTCAGCAAATACAATCTTCAACTCTATCGTATGCTGACTGACGTTTTTAATACTAATTGTTAGACCATAATTAATCACCTAATAGTCCACGGACTTTTCCGGGGGTTTTCGATTACGACAAAGAGCATACCTCGGGTGTGACCGGTCAGCAGAAGATTGTAACTCCTCCATGGCACCTGATCCTACCTCTTATTTTGGTCTGTGTTTGCTCTGCTCCTTTTTTGTAATTTTTCTTTCGACTTTTGATTTTGAACGCTATTCGTTATCGTAACCTGTCATTCCACACAAGTTACAGTTTGTTTAGCCAAATTGTTTTTAAGATTTTCAAAGATTTTTCTTTATATAATACATGTCAAATTTCGACTTTCCATTGTTATCGCAGCCTTACCACAGGGATCATGATTTGAAGACTTTTTGAATCTTCACTACCCGAGGATGCTTCCACACAAATTCCAGCTTTTCCGGCCATATGGTTTTTTAGAAAAATATTTTTAAAGATCTTTCTGTACAATGTATTCTAATTGAAATATTCTATCCCCATTTCGGCACCACCTTTACCAGGGGATCATGATATGAAGAAACTTCAATACCTTGAATTTTTCAATAATTCTTAATTATTACTTTTTAAAGAAATATGGCCCTTTATTTGAACACACTAGAAAGCCCTTCCTTCGAGGGTGCTCTGTGTCAAGTTTGATTGAAATTGGCCCAGTGGTACTTGAGAAAAAAGATAATAAAAAAACAAGAGGCCCATGGGGCCACATCGCTCACCTGAGCAACAATGGCTTAATATGGGTGTTCAAAGGATATTGTGCCATATAACCCCTCGGCAGAAAAACAAAAAAAGAAAACCATAAAATAAACTGTATCCAAATTTTACACTTATTTTCCTACACCTTAGCTATGACATTATACCCTTATGAAATACCTTTTTTACCAAAAATAAGATCCTATGCAAGATAGAAAAGAAAATTTTGATAGGGGTACACTCTTAACTTCCAATTCTCTTCATATTAGTTCTGCGCCCTCACTTTATCAAACGATCAAATTATATATGAGAATATGCATATAGGTACATATTTATTTTCAACTACATTGTACTAGCTAGTTATTGTATTTTATTTAAAAAGATTCCTATATGTGAAAGAGGAAAAGTATACCTCAATGTGCTCAAATTAAAAACATTCAAATATTTAATTGGTCTTCCACATTATAAACGATTGTTGTTTACCATGCGTGAACTCGTGCTACGTGTTATAACCTTACTCACTGATCGATGAATACACTCAAATGAAAAATGTTGTCATGTAATATGTTAAAGAGCTATTACATGTATAATCAATGCATAGGCGTCGGAACTGGGTGCAAAGTTAGACATAGCTATACTCAAAATCTTTTTTTTTTGCTTGTCAATCTACCCCCCCCCCTCCCCCAATGAGCCTCAGATTGCAATGTATTGACAGGTTGACAGGCATATCGCTCTATTTTACTAAGGCCCACACTTTATTTTCATCTTTATTCAAAATCAACGTTAAAAAATGGCTACAAATCAAGATGATTTTCCGCTGAAATTATTTCTTAAGAATAGCAATATTAGATTTATCCCCGTAACAGTAATGTTTTAAACTGTTTTAAAGAGGTCGTTTTAATTTTATTGTGTCTGAAAAAACCATCAAAGTTGGTGTAGATTCATCGTATAAGGAGGGGGCCCCAAAAGGTGTTATAGAATATCATCCTTTTAATTTTTCTGTACAAGTATTTAACGTTTAGTGAGACATTTCTAGTGATAAATCAAAATTTTAGCGTCAATCGTAGAATTAAATGCAAGATACAGAACTCACAATTCTGCCTGGTTTGAGTCAATTTTCTGTTCACAAGAGTTAATTACATTCAACTTAAGATTGTTAAACTTGGTATTTCCTATTCAGAATGAACAAAAGCTTGACCTCAGTTCAGGGAGCAAAGCTCTGTTTCTTGCTTATAATTCGAAACTTGACTCAGCTGAAAATGATTAGTAAAGAGAAAATTGTAAATAAACAATTAAAACAGAAGAAACATGCACCAAAATGAAGAAAGGTCACATTTTTTTTTTCATAATAAACATATACCTATATATTTCTAGCAGCAAAAACAATCTCCGTTTAGACTGAAAATGCAGAGCATCTTAACAAAACACGTTGCATTATAATCAACCATAATGTAGAGATCGTACCGAATTACCAATAAAATGTATACCAGTAGTATTTACAATATGATATGCTGTTAGTGCATCAGATTATGCTAATTTTGCGCAGATAAAATATTAACTGTCTGATTTACCGAAGTCTATATTTGATTCGATACGTAAGAATCCCAAAATACAGGCAATATTTCCTCTCAAGTTAAAAAGCATAAACGAAATTCAAAACAACGTAAAACCAGAGAGAAAAGGTCACCGCATCGAAAGATTGAATCTGAATTGACTTCACGAAATTGGTACAAATATATTTAGCATGTTTCAAGTATTCCTTTGCATGTAAACTGTTGCACAACATGCAAAATCATCTTTGTCAGTTTGACCCGGTTGCCATGTGTCAACATTCAAACTTGGCTGCCTTATACACAATGAACTTTCGTTTTCGATATGGAATACCGAACCCGAAGTTATAAACTGATTGACAGCGATTATCTCTTTATTTTTATTTTTGTTAATTACTCAAAATTGAAACAGAGTTCGCCAATCATTTTTTTGCAATTTATGTTTTCCTTTCCATAAGGATAATTTATGCAAAATTACGTTGAATTTGACTCAATAGTTCTTGAGAAGAAGATTTTTTAAAATGCACCCCTTTTTCTACAGTTTTGAGGTTTTCTCCGTTTTAAATAAAGATAGGTCTTTCATTTCTGCAATTTATAATCACCTTTCTATAGGGATGCTTTGTGTCAAATTTGGTTGAAATTAGCGAAGTGATTTTAGAGAAGAAGTTCAAAATGTGAAAAGTTTACAGACCGACGTACGGACAGACAGACGGACAGACGGGCGACGGACAAAAGGTGATCATAAAAGCTCACTTGAGCTTTTAGCTCAGGTGAGCTAAAAGCATAAAAGTTAACGACTAAATATTATTCATGGCAAATCCATTTATTGCATTTTCTTGATTAGAAAGGATCACTTCTAGCAAGTGCAATATGTGAAAAGTTTGTAAACAGACGGGTAGTGGACAACAAATTATTAGAGAAGCTAGCATACTTGATCTTTCTGCGTAGGTAAGTTTAAATTGAAATTTAAACCACTGCATTTATTTAATGTTATACATGTATTGTAATCTAATGTGCACAATATGTATATTATTAAACCAATAGGCAAAATTGACATGGGGAGAATTAACCACCCATGTATATCAAACAGACATTGCAGTAGCTTTTCTGGTCAATTAAGCCAAAGGACATAAAAAAAGCATCGCGTTATTTCGCTTCATAAAAACTCACCCTGACGTTGAGGTGAGAATGATTTTATTACGATTTTTACATCGTTTTTAAAAGAAATCATAATGTTTTGGCAAACCAGAAATAAACATGTGTACATGCTGTTCCCTATTTTTCTGAAATTTGTTTTGTTTACCATCGATGCAAAAATGTGGGTTAAATAAACCCAAAACATTCCAACAAGCCAGGCAGAGCTTGTTGATTTCCGAGAGCCATGGCTTAGTGGCTGACAATGAAATAGACAGGCCTACGTCAAATTGCTATTTAACACAACTACCCAAAGTCCAAGTTCTTGTTAAAATGGTTCTATTTGTATCGAAACATGCCAAACATTACCTAGACATTGACTGTCAAAAATATATTTCTTTTATTCAATAAAATAACTGACAGCTTGAATGCCTTTTTATGGGTATAAGACGGTCATTTACCTCTGCATATGTGAATCATACGTGTGTGGTCATTGTTCATTGCAGGAAATACGTGGCTTATTTTATAGAAATTATACAATTGTAGAAAGAATTACAAAGTCAGACCAGTAAATCTGCTGGAGACAATCAAATGTTAAGCAAAGAGTATCACGCTTGGTTTTTTTTTTTTTTTTTTTGGGGGGGGGGGGGGGGGTTATTATCGAATGCAACATAAAAACCGTTTACCCATATGTAGGATTGAATAAATTTACTTTCTTTCGATATATTCTTTATACTGTTGTTTTGGACTAGAAATGAATATGACAAAGAAATACCGGTACATAAAGAGCAATGTATGAACATTTTATTCTCGATCAAGGCCAACATTCCTTCAATTAGCAACATCACTGATATTATGGTGTTTTAATGACCATAAACTGTAAATAAAATTAGAATATAAATCATTGAACTATCTGCTAAATAGACTGATATAAAATAAACTAGATGCTGCCATTAGACAGTAATACCCGCACCAAGTGTTTGCCCCTAAAAACACTGTTCTTTACCAGTTTAATTAAAAATGAAGGCCACATGCAAGCTCTGGTAATACAAATAAAATTATGAAAAATTTTAATTTTCATAGCTGAAGGATGAGATCCCTTCCCATATGATAATACACATGAGCAGCACTTTATGTAGAATTTGGGGTTGAACTGTTTGCAGTGATTTTTCAGATAATCAACAACCTTAACATTTCATGTCATAGAAAGTATAATGGTCTATATAATTATTACAAACAACATTAAAAATTAAATTATGCCCCCTCCCCGTTGTGATTGCCCGTTTTAGATTTGCTTCTGTGTGCCTACATGTACATCATCGTGTGCACAGACTTAGAGAAGGGATGGGAAAGAGGTGTCCAGACCTCCCCCCCCCCCATGAAAATTCATTTATATCAATAGTAAAATTACCAAAAATACACCTTGGACCCCAATGCTCTTACAGACATGTAAACGCTCTAATCCATTGCGCTTCAATGTTAGGTAATTTAGATATTTTGGGGGTAAATATTTAATTAATATTTATACATTATTGTTTATCTCAATAGAAAGTATACATCACAATATGCAGGTGTCCTGCACCACCATAAAGCTGTTATTTACCTAATAAAATAGTGCAAGGGGTAAAAATGCATGCATGTAACAAATAACTGATCTTTGTCTGAAGTAACGTACACAACACAGGCCTGCAGGTCTCATTAGCGGGTACTAGTTTTACCCAGCTCTTCGATTAGATGGTTTATGTATGCGTTTTCCATAAACAGAAAAGGATTAGTTAAGAACAGCGAAAGGAATTCATAATTGTGCTTTAATTGGATTTTCATTATGATGTTGACCAATATAGGTAAGCATAATACATGAAGTAGCAGTAGCACAATATAATGAGATGCCAGCATACATGTTTTACTTTCACTTTCTAAATGTGATCTCCCTTTGACAGCATACTGTATCATCATCTTTTGATATTTAAATAAGCTTATCATCGTTACATATCCTATCGCATTTGTAAAGTTTCTGTCATTTTAATTGCAAAAGTTATTTTTTTTTAATTTGTCAGACTTACGCAATTGAGTTGACCCCATATTGACACTGTATAAACAATTTCGTATTAAATTTGTATATTACATGTAAGTAAGTGTAGACACTTATCATTTGTATATGAGTTATAGTAGGAAGGAAGGAGTATTTCTTTCTTAATGTATTATAATGCATCAAATGCAATGTAGGTCTTGACCTTATGGGACTGTTTTGACCCCGAGAAACAGGAAAATGCAAAATACCTTCTACTGTCATTATGATGCATCAAATGGTGTAAAGTACATTAATAACCCCCGGGTGTTGTCTTTAACCCCCCCCCCTCCTTTATGAAATAGGAAATGATGATACACTGTATATTTTTTAACTTCTGAGATCCTCATCTCTAAACCTGCTCTTTGTGCAATTGCGCGTCAAATTGTATATAGGTTATGCCCCCTTGGAGACACTCTGACATTCTAGAACTAGAAATAATAAAGTATGTTTTCTCATTTATATGTAGTGTTTGATCCATGTGGGTAACTCCTAGCCTAATGATGACATGGCTTTGTTTAGGAGACTTTGCAATTGCCCCAAACAGGCAAATACACATGGATAGAACATTTTGTTTATAAATCTTAAAAATTTAATTAAGCAATTTCCAAAATGTTAATGTGCATCAGGAGAGAAAATGCTATCAAGAAATGATTTAAAATTTGCTATTGTACACATGTAAGAATATATCAAGAAGACTGAATCTTTATAACCAGGTTAGATTGAGGGGGGGGGGGTGACGTGGAGTATAAACGTTTATAATTTGAATCATTTAGTGTTATTGATTTTAACTTGTCAATGAATATAAGTTATTGATCCCAAGGTAGAAATATGACCTCTGATCATATCTCAATAAATCATTTGTCAATTATGCAAGGTGTAATGTACTTTTTTTAAGAATAACATTTTTTACAAGTTTATAAAAGTTTTTAAACACCCAAATTATATTTTGATTTTGATAGATCATTCGACAATTAAGGGGGGAGAACAGTTTATATTTTTAGTTTGTTTGGGGGTGGGGGTTCCAAGTCATATATTTGACAATTTTTTGATGTAATTTAAAATAAGACTAAGCCATATACTATAGTCATGAACATGAATAGTATAGAACAAAACACAAACTAATACATGTATATATACATAGGAAGTATTACAAAACATAGATGATTGATCTATATCTGGGTTCTTAAATTGAATCATATATCATGTACATATTATATTATTGTTTCTTTGTTCAAGGCATTTCAGATGGTATGTAGGTCATGATCCCAAGTGCTCTTCCTGAAATTATCAAATATCATAAAAACCATTTAGATCCTCACCTAAATCCAAAGATATTATTCCTCCTTAGGTCATGGCGCATCTGATCATCAAATCGTTATGGGTCATCCTGACCCCCTTAGAATCAGAAAGTGTCAATCATCTTTAAATTATTGATGTTTGATGATCCTATCCCTCTTTAATCTTAATTATTAAGTCTCCCGAATGAAATTTGAAGACTTATTATTTTTGTACGGTTCTTAATACATGTATTATTATTCTTCGACTTCTTCTTTTTCTTCTTTCCCGCTCTGATTTCGTTTCTCAGAGATGGCTTAACAGAATTGTACAAAACTCTAGGATATGATAGGCCTGCATATCAAGTTGTGCACCCTGGTTTGATTTTTCTCATTTTGGGTTAGACAACCACTTTTCGGGGGGGGGGGGGGGGTCAAAAGGGTGTGGGGTCTAACATTGAACCTTGTAGGAAGAATCGTAGACTCTATTGTAAATGGTAACTTGAAAACGGACAAAGATAATACATTGTAATATAGGGTTTTCATAATCATATATTGACTGTTACAGGCAGGGATGGGGTAATGGTAATTTGTAACGGTAATTGAGTGTAATTAATTACAAATTTTGATGTAATTAAAAGTAATGTGTAATTGGCCATATTTCCAATTACATGTAATGGTAATTTAATTAATTACTTTCAAAAAAGATATGTAATTCCAATTACTTTTCAATTACTTTCAATTACACACTGATGTACATATAAATATGAAGCTATCCACTACCCATTGTTCCCCACACTATCAATGGTACAAGGTCAAGATAAGAAGAGTAGTTAAAAAGTATTGAACTATTGTTATATTATATATATCATGCTAAATATTTTTATTTTAAATTTATGGCAAAATTAATAGCAGAGGGATATTACATCTTAATCATGTTTCCCAAATTTATATAAGTACATGAATTTGATGATTTGCTTGATTTTATTTTTCTAAAAAAATACTTGTTTCCCTTCTCATTAGAATAATTAGTCTGTCAATTATCATTGATTTAGTTTTAAAAAAAAAACACTGTTTAATTCACAAACAAAATCAGTGTTACCTAAATTGTATAAATTCACTTTGAGGTCATGCATGCTTTGTAATTGATAGCCTAAAATACCAGGAGCTAAAATGCATGGCTTAAAATGGGTGATGCCTAACATGTCTACAGGGTGTGTTCCCTTATTGCAAACATTTGATAATTACATTTTGGTACAGAACAACATGTGTGAATTGTGTTTCGATAACAGTTATAGTCTGCCCTCTACCTGAGATTAGCCTGTATTTTGGCATTGTATTAATAAAGAAAAAATAATGGATAAAAATTCAAATGAGAAAGTTTTCATATAACAGTTTTGCATGCAGGAAATACTTAAGTTGACATTATAGGGGTAGGTTAGGGAATACGACTTTCAAGTTTTTATTGAATATCAAGGTGGTATTGGACACCTTTATATTGTTACTACCGGTACCTGCGTTTTGAAATAAACAAAACAACCATATATGTTTTCTTTCCCAAAAAATTGTTACTTAATATCAGAGTACAAGTTATATATTGCAAATTCTCAAACAGTGAAAGTATTTTGACTTTTGACACAATTTTATTCACATAATTATGGACATACCTCCTTAAATGTTTGTGTTGTAGATAAATCATGGTTTTAGTAAAATTTGATGAAAATGTAATTTGTAATTTAATTAATTACATCTGCAAAGTAATGGTAATTTAATTAATTACTTTTGAAAACTCTTGAAATGGTAATGGTAATTTTATTGAAGAATTTAAGCAAGTTATTGTAATTTAATTAATTACTTTCCATTGTAATTGGCCCCATCCCTGGTTAAAGGCAATATATAGGGTTTATTAGATCTCACCCCTGGGGTCATCCCCACCTCCAAGGAATTTTAAATTACCATATATCTCAGAAATATATAATCATGACCCCTAAACCATAAATTTTCATGTTTCTCATGTCAAGGGGCATCAAATGTTATTTAGGTCATGGGCCCCGTGGGTGGTCCTGACCCCCTCGAACAGCAAGTCCCTTAATATCTTCAAAACAGTTGAGATCCCCACCCTTAAACCATATATATTCTTGTTCCTTGTGTCAAGGGGCATCAAACAGTATGTAGGTCATGTGCCCCGGGAACGGTCGTGATCCCCCTCGGACAGGAAGTGCACAAATATCTCGAAAACGGTTGATCGCCACCCCTTTACCATATATTCTTGATCCTTAAAAGGCATCAAAAGGTATGTAGGTAATGGGCCTGAGGGTTAAATTTTATTTTTCAAAACCGTAATGCACATCTATGAAACAGTTCCTATCATATCCCAATATATGATGTGTTTATCCATTAAATCATAAAAGGAGTTCTATGATCTCTGTTTTTTGGAGTGATAAACGTCAATTGTCTGCTACTTTTTGACTCCCTGGATAAAATTTAAATTTTTAAAACCTTACTGCACATCTATAAAACAGTCCCTATCATATCCCAAGATATGATTTGTCTATCCATTAAATAATATGAGGAGCTCTTGGATCTATGTTTTTTTTTTGTTTTTTTTTTTATAAACGTCAATTTTCTACTACTATTTGACTCCCTGGATGAAATTTAAATTTTTAAAACCTTATTGCACATCTTTAGGAGAGCCCCAATTATATTCCAAGAGATGACATAGCTACTCCAAAAGTTGTAAGAGGAGTTCTGGGAACCATACTTTTTTGCAAAATAACGTCATTTTTTGTTGCCCACTGATCCCCATAATAAAAAAAAAATCTGGAACCTGATCACACTTCAATATGACACCCCCAATCATATTCTAGAAGATCATTTGGCTACTGCAAAAAAAAATGACGTTTTTGAAACCAGTTTTTTGGTAAAAAAAAAAAAAAAAAAAAAGGAAGTCATGTTTCAGCGATTAAATGACCCCCAGGACAAAATTGAAAATTCCGAAACCTTATAACGCATCCATAGGATACCCTAAAACATATTCCAAGAGATGATTTGTCTACTGTTGAAAATGTAGGAGGAGTTCGAGGTAGAAGGTTTTTTGTGAAAAAACGTCATATTTTACCAATTATTTGACCCCCAGGACTAACAGAGAATTTTTGAAACCTTTTTACAAAACAACATGATACCCCAAATCAAACTCTAAGAGTTCAGTTTGCTGGTTTATAAGATGTAAGATTAGTTTGAGAAAGTATAAGTGACAGACGGACGGAACAGGGTTACTACAATATACTCGAACTTTCTTTAAAAAGTGCAGGTATAACAAGTTCAATGGTAAATTGGAGTACATTTGTACATACTACTAACCACAAACAGCATGAAATTACTAATTTCTTATCGGAGTTATCTTTCTATAATTGGCTTATTTTTATATTCATTGGGACCGGTTTTAGATATGAACTTGTTAAGAGGTCAGCGATATTCGATTAGGCGTAACAAGTATGTAATATACTAACTAGATTTTATTGGTAAATCTTGGTAAAATTATAACCCACTTTTTTTTTACCAATCCTGGGGATCCAGGAGGGGTTTACTGTTCAAAATAAGCACCTTT
Organism: Magallana gigas; assembly: GCF_963853765.1. Taxonomy (NCBI): domain Eukaryota; kingdom Metazoa; phylum Mollusca; class Bivalvia; order Ostreida; family Ostreidae; genus Magallana; species Magallana gigas. The sequence goes on from NC_088856.1 coordinate 2,418,466, forward strand.
CTATTATATAAAAAGAACTATTATAAAAAGAGCATAAGCTTAGTCTGGACTAAATTAGGGACTAAACCTCAAAACCAGACTAATTTGCGTTTTACAAAAAGGCGGAAACTTAGTCGGGAATAAATATGGGTTTAAATCTATGACTACTAATGGGAAGGCGTAAGTCATTAGTCTGCACACAAAATGGGGAGTGTTTTGTTTCTAAGGCAAAACAAAAAGAGAATTATAATTTTGGGTTTGTTTTACGTGTTATTAAGGAAAATATTCACATTTATCGAAATATTTGTACTTGTATAACTGAATAAAGGTACCTTGACAAAAATACCTTTTATTAGAGAACTGTTCCTATTTCTAAATAAATTAAAATTAAAACAATTTGATAAATAATGCGCTTAAATCGTTTAACGTATGTAATATACATTACTACTCGTTATTAAAATTTAGATTTTTAAATATACCTCAAACATGAATAATTAAAGATGGGTATACCCCGATAATTGATATAAACACGCAAATTTTAAAAATGATATAATTCTAAATTAAACATGCATTCCACGACAACAACAATAATAAAGTACGGATAGATTATTGATTTTTAAATCAATACACAGTAATCATAGACTAGATTTTATTTTGAATACCTTTAAAGCTAACATTGTTCAACTAAGCCTATATTTTATCTTCACATCATATGAAAAAGTACCACATGTATGTTTTAGACGCAGTCTGAGACCAATTTAATGTTACTAATCAACTTTAAACCTATGGAACGAAACTGATTTCAAAATATTGAATACACTCCTTTAAAAAGGAGCAACTCAAAACACTTAGAAATGTAATCTGTGTTTGAGTGTGGTTGTGTGTTCCTTATTTTTATTACTTACCATTTTACAACACGTATGCATTCTCATTCTCAGTTTTTCCACCTGGTACACGTATCTTTAGAAAACCGTTTGAAAGCTACATTTTTTTTCAAATGTTTATTAACTAGCATTTCGATACAATCCAATTTCATTTGTCAAAAGTATATTTTAGAATGCAAAGTTTGTATCAATTTTAGACCTATTGACAAGCGTTTGTTAAAGTGCTTGAAGATTCTAAAATTTTACGCGCACGCCTCATTGAATTTTTTGGAAATAAAATTCATAAATCTTAGTAATTCAAAGATTGATTATTCAATTGCCTTCATATTTAAAATCGATTGTAATTCTAGTTCACTATCAATGATCTTCTTTATTTATTTGTACTCATTTAATTCAATTGAGCTGTAATTACTTGTTGTCATGTTATGGACTTGCAAGACGCTGTTTTAGCAGTTTCACAACAGTGTACATTTTTTTTTACAAATTTAATTAGCTTGTCATACTTATTATACAATCAATTGTATACCCTAAATAGCCCAAAGCAGATAGAGAAAAATATGTAAGACTCATATATACTTGTTAAAACCGAAAAGACCCTAAATATCGTATTTGGAGCTAGGGCATTGGGTTTTTTAGATGCCTTTTTCGTTAAACTTTTACAAACCTGCTATTCTTCAGATGTTCTTCAAAAAGGGAGTTTTTTTTTAGATTATTGCATTTATATCTATATTTTGATAAATATACTGTATGCAGGATTATTTTCGCTCCATGTAATTTTCGCCCTTCTTCACTTGAACGCTGTTTCGGTCTGTAGTGAATTCGCCAGACACAGTTGTATTAATAGTTACTTAATATTAGACATTGAAAATCGCCAAGTCTTAAATTAGCCACTGACAACGGAAATGGAATGGTTGAACATTAATCTGGGGCCAATAGTTCCCTGCATACAGAAAAAAAACCCCAAAACATTCAATTGATTAAACCAAAAGCAGGAAAGGGACATGGGAAGACCCCGGTCTCAAATGTTGATAATTCCCGTGTGGTTATTTATAGGCAATATCTTTCAAAACTTGTATCATTCTAATCGCAGAATATCAAGAATTTTGTCCATTTCATTGTCTTGATTTTTACAATATTGGAACAGATGATGGAACTTTTCTCCCTTTCCTTCTGTAGACTTGGACACAATTTATATACATGTTATTTATACGGTGGAAATTTTCGATTTCAGTAGGTTGCTGTTTAAATCATCACCATATTTTTTATTATAAATAATTTGGTGATGTGATAAAAAAGTATCAAGCCTTCTCACAGCATCTGAAAGTGTCTAAATATCTATATGAAACATGACTCTGAGTCATTCTGCACACGTCTGCGGGCATTTGTTCTTTATTGTGCCCCTGTATTCTATACTTAAATATTTTCAATTTTACACGAATGGTGGAATAAATTTCTATGCATTGATTCGTTAATATTTGCACAATTGTGTTTCAATATCGTCTGAAATGCATTTTTTAAATTTCAAATAAAATGTTTCAAGATGCTTGTGAAGATAGCCTTTATAATGTTGTTTTAGATCAGTTAAAAAGTTGAATTAAAACCTGACTCCCTTTGTATGTGCAAGTTCAAGGTCAACTAGGCATTTGTCACAAACATTGGTGTGATTTAGTTTTTTACACTGAAATAGGCTTCGTTGTTGATCTTATATATTTTGATGAACTTTTCTACAAGGAAATTGTCGCAAAGTTGATTTCTTTTTTTGAAAAGTACCTATTTAAAGCAGTCAGACAATCTTCGAACATATATCAATGACTATAAAGATCATATGCTCTAGTCATGAATGTAGATCATAACACAGTTTCTTACTCAAATGAAAAAAAAAGTTTTATTCAACTTTGTCAAAATAATTTTAACGAACTTATATTGAATAATATATTGAATGCTGTTCACTGTTACAACAATCGTGAACACAATAAAAGATGTTCTGCACAAAATATTGTTATTGATTCTAATTTAAACAGACTACGTTTTTGTTGTGTGAAAAACATTAATAACTAGAATGATTGGGCAGCAAGCATTGTGACTGACAGCACAATATTATACCTGGGCAATAATTAAACTTCAAGAAAAGACTAATCAAGAGGGATAGATATATAAACATTCAGTACATGTAACGAGGTTAAATGTATTGTAGTTGTTACTTTTAATTTACTTTTTTACATTCAGTTAAATAATATGGAGACTATAATGTTCACAATCAGTCAGCCATGCAGTTATGCCGGCTTTTCACAATTACCGATCATAAAAAGTATTACATAACTTTTTCAATTACCACAAACATAATAGCAATACTTTTTGTCAAAATATATTTCCATTTTAAAAAGTTAATACTGTGATTAAATCAAAGTACTGAAGAACTGACGGGAGTTGATTTTGTCGATGTTTTTTAATCTTAAAATCAATGATATGTTATTTTGCATGACAAGTACATGTAGTTTCTAATTTGTATTTGAATTACGCACATTTTTATATTAATATGAATTTTTGGACTTTTTCGACAATAATGTCGAGAAACCCCCATATGAATCATGTTAAATAATATTTAGAGTGAAATTAATTCAATCAAACTATGTATCAGTAATACAAAATATTTCTCGAAAATTGTTTGGATCCAAGCAATGTTGAACTCTAGTCTCGTTCAACCAAACGCTCGGCTGACACCGTAAATCTCTGACAAGCATTTACGGAGACAGCCGAGCGTCGAGTTGAACGAGACTATATTGAACTCTAGCGTAGGAATACATACGACAACAAAAAATATTTAAATTGTTCGTACCATTTAAAATCTGACTATTTTCAAGGTATTTATAAATAAGTTTCCTTGAAAAACAATGCTTTAGCATACATTGCATCGAATTCATCAATCATTTTCAAGAACTAAGTCTTGTCAGCAGCAATGATTTGTGCTGAGGTTCAAACACCGTTTCACTTTCGGTTTGTCTGAGTGACTGCATAGGAGAGTTGATTAAAATCAATTCCCAAAAATCATAATTTTGATTGCAAGATAATTTCTTAAATCACAACAGTTTTGAAGATCATAAAGAAATTTAGTTCACAAAATCTTTAAAACATCTAAAGAACATTGAAATGAAGTTATTTCTTGAGCAAAGGCTTTTGAATATTGCAAAGAAATGCGCAGATGACACGCATTTGATCAGCTAGGTGTTTAACATTTATTGGCATAGTAAATGACACATATGAAATGGTTTTTAATCTTCCTACAAGCCTCCTTACATAAATATTGCATTTTGCAATGTTCCGTGTTCTAACTATTTCGGAGGCAGACAAGAGCTTACATCTACCTCAATAACATTTCTTTGTAAAAGGTGGAATGATAAGCTTAGCTCTACGATCTTGTAGCAGATATCTTATCAGAAAACCTCTGTCGGCCATCACCTCATCCCCAGGCTGTAAGTTCAACAGGAAACCTCTTTCCTTGGTTACGTATCGGTCAGAAACATTTACACACAACAACTTTGACGCAAATGTAAATGCACCTGATAGTGACCCACCTACTAAAGCTTTCTAAGTATTCTGTTGATTGTTTGAACAATAGGTTTGGGACTGAGCTGTTGGAATCCGTGGTTTTCCAATTAAAAATTCAGTACAATGAATGATGCAATTTGCATTTGGAAATTTAGGTTAGAAAGATAAAGGCGTGATTTTTTTAATAATGTTTGTTGAACGCCACTTCAGTTTAGGTTTGAAGACGGTATACATAAAATAGATCAATGTTTTGAAAACTTGAGAACTTGACACACTAAACATATCTGCCATGGCAAAAGTGGCAAGGGCAAGACGCTCTTTGTACGAGAAACGTTTTTGGAATTCGACAATGATTTTTATATACTTGTGAGAGATTTTAATCTTGCACTGAATCCTGTTATAAATACTCTGAATTACCGTTCAGTGAATAGCCTAAAAGCATGGGAAAATTATAAGATGTTATGGATGACTTACATCTTTTTAGAATTTTAAACCCTGATAAAAGGGTATATACTTGGCGTAAAACACTTTTGAAACAAGGGCGTTTAGACCATATTTTAATATCTGAAAGTCTTTCAAATTCTGTGAAATCTTACTCGATAAATCCTGGTTATAGATCAGATCACTCCATTGAAACATCACAAAACATTGCAAACAATACCTGGTAACAGACATTGAGGATACAAAAAATAGTTTATTTTTAGATGTTCTATTCATGGAAAATAGAGGTATTACAATTTCATATTACACATTTAAGAAAAGGGAAAGAGTAAATAAAGAAATGTCATTACTTGAAGAAATATATAAATTAGAGTCTGAGGAATATATTAATTTACATGCAATTGAAGAAAAGAGATCATTACTAGAAAACGTAAGGAAAGAAAAGATGGTAGGGCATATGATTAAAGGTAAAGCTAGATGGGTTGAGGAGGGAGAAAAGCCTACCAGATATTTTTGTAGCCTGGAAAATCAAAATTATATTAATAAAACTATCAAAAAATTAGAACAAGAGGTGGTCTGATCTATGACCAGGCAGAAATTTTTATTCACGATATTATGCAAATCCATATTCCAAAGTTAAATGACTGTCTCTCAGAATCCTTGAACAGAAATAAATTTGAAAATGAAATTTATGAAGTCTTAAAAAACATGAAAAACAATAAATCCCCAAGTAACGATGGATATACTGTCAAGTTATTTAAATTCTTTTTGGTTGACCTAAAGAAATTTATCCTAAAGTCAATTTATTGTATTTTCGCCAAGAAATAACTTCTTATTTCTCAACGTTTGGGAATTATATCATGTTTGCCGGTGGGAGATAAACCTAGACAGTTTTTAAAAAATTACCAATTGCACTTTTGAATGTTATATATAAACTTATTTCAGGTTGTCTTAGTTCAAGAATTAAATTTACTTTGTATTATCTGATTTCTGACACTCAGACAGGCTTTTTAAAGGAAGATACGTTGAAGAAAATACCAGATTTATATATGATTTAATGCATTTAACTGAACTTTAGAAAATACTAGGACTACGAGTGCTAACAGATTTTGAAAAAGCCTTAGATTCAATTTCTTAAATTTACAAAGTTTTATTCGCAAAGTCTTGAGATTTTACGGTTTTGGTGAATACATTATTCAATGAGTTAAGAAACTTAATACTGCAGTTTTACAAAGTGAAGCCCTGTGTATCTTTGAACATTTTTCATTATTTTTTGTGACCTTCTGTATAAACATCTCTCATCTGCTCAGGATCATCCAATTTGACTGTCTTTTCCTCGAAGGTTTTTAATATCTGAATCATTCATTGAGGTCTGTACTCATATCTCTCTTGTCAATACATCACTGTGCAAACTGTCACTAACATAACAGTGATCTACATCTACCGTAGTACTTACTGTTGTAGAGGTGCAAGAGTTTTATAATGACACGAAAGATAAATCAATAAAAAGCTAATTTTCTGGTGAAATAAAAATCAAACTAATTTTACCTGTGGAAGACAGTGATCTAACTGTCGGACAATCGATGACCTCAACTTCATGGCTTACTGGCCAGCTTCCATCCACCCCCCCCCCCCTTCTCTCAAGTAACAGCAGCGAATAAATCATTATGCATCTGCATACGATAAAAAAAAGTTTAAAAAGAAAATAATAAATATTAATGATAATCAATAAAAATGTAGATAAATTCAAAGTAATT